>NW_020799124.1:2199502-2313661 GCF_003259725.1 Athene cunicularia | reverse complement strand
TGGCGCGGATTCTGTGTGCATCCTCCTCAGGTCAAGCCCTGAGCGGACGGGGGGCGTCGGGGGGATTTTCCCGCCTGGGAAATGGCGGTGCGGGCCCTTGTGGGCCCGGCGGCTGCACCCAACCGCTCCCGCCGCGGGGAGCTGAGGCGGCTCTTGGGCGGGAAAACGGCGGCGCGGTGGGGAAGGCGGCCGCGGCCTCTCCCCTCGGCCTGCGGGCCGGGGAGAGGAAACCGCTTCCCGCTGCCCGCCACTAGAGGCTGCTCCACACCTCATTAACTAAACACACGGACGGCAATTAACGCGGGCTGCGGTGCGAACGGGGCATCCCCGCCCGCCGGCGGCTGCCCTGGCGGGGGGAGGTCGGGGCGCCCGCCGCCATGGCTGCTTGTCCCGCCGGCCTCCGCAGGGACCCGAACCGGTAGGTTTTGTCCTCCCGCGTCCCACCTACCAGAAGGATGTGGGGGCATCTGTAACAACTTATCCCCTCAAATAAGTGTGTTTATATATAGCCGGGGTTCTGCCCTGGGACACCCCAGCAATGCCTGGTGGTTTTGCCAGGCAGAGTCTTGCAAGAAAAGCATCTAAACAAATAGCCCGGCTTCCTTGCAAACATCTCTCAAGAGAGAGATTTGTGAGAGATTTTATTTGCGAGTTGAATTCCTTTGTCTCAGAGGAGCAGGCACGCGCGGTGTTGATGAGGCAGCACCCCAGAAATTTATTCCCTTTTCACTTCGGTTTGAAAAAAAACCAAAACAACAAAACCACCACCACCAAAATCCAACCCAGAGATGATGTGTTCATGTAAATCGCAGCCCAAGTGCTGCAGGGATCGCTTTGCCAGGCTGAATGCTATCAGCAAGTGTTGGTGTGCTCCTGTAACTTACACCGAGAAAGCTGCGGTTGTTATTAATCTCAGTTCTGCTGTGAGCTGCCGCTTTCACAAAACAATATACAACTTCATTCAAGCATGCTATTGTTGTTGTCTGCCTGGCACTTTAGTCTGCTGTGTGAGGGAAGGTTTTATAGGCTCAACGTTTACAGTAAGTAAATATCAGCATTTTCACCAGCCTCCTTCCTCCTCTCCCCAAAGCTCAGACTTTATTTCCGCTCTTTTGCCACCAACTTGATCTTACTAGTCTGCAAAATTATAGCCTTGTCGTAAACCTGCCGTCCTGAACTAAGGAGAGCCCCTAGCAGCAACGCTTATATTTTCATTTTGTATTTTTCATCAGTGATGTTGGTCCAGTGTTATTATTACTTTTTTTTTTTTTTTTTTTTTTTTTTTTTTTTTTTTTTAACACTGCTTTGAAAGGATAAAGCTGGAAAGCCTTATCCATTTCCTGGAAAAGCCAGTTTCTGTCTGTCAGCATCTGTCATGCTGTGTGCATTATTATTTAAAAACTACGGCAATGGACAGACCAAGCTATATAAGGGATTTCTCTCACTCTAATTCCCATATTCAGTGGCCTGCAGTATTTTTTGTTTAGCCGTCCTGTGCTGCTGAGAAGTGCACAGGAAGGCTAAACAAGAAATAAACATTAAAGAAGTGCTGGTATCCACTTTTTGCAGACAGGGAGATAGAACTGCATCCATGCTGAGTGGCTCAGAGCTTGAGGTTGCATCTGGCCACCACTCCCTGCCCTGAGCACGCTGCTTCTGCGGCGGGGAGATGCTGTCTCCAGTTTCCAGCCAGCTTTTCTCCCGGGGAAGCTCATGGGTGAGGTGGGCCTCACTTGCCCGTTGCCTCTGCAAGCACTTCAACATAGTAAACACTGCTCTGCAAATTCAAAGCCACAAATGAGTGAAGATGATATAGGTGTAGCTTGGAGGCTTCAGACTTACTTGCAAATTAACATCATTTCTCAGAGGCAGGTGTGATTGTGGGTAGCTGGGAGGGGGATGGAGTCATAGATACATTATGCAGTCTTCTTCTTACACTTTAAGGGAGAAAAAAAAAACAACTGACATAGCAAATGTGAGAAGTCAAAACTTAGCTGTTAAGTTAGGGTGACTGTTAAAGGACCATTACTTGGGTCTGCAGGGGCAAGAGAATTTTCTGGGAAACAAAGGCACTGTCAGCTTTCATGTCTGTTCTAGGCAGCCCTAGCGTTAGGCAGCATTGCTGCTCTGCTTTTTAGTAATTTTATGGACCTGATATTTTAAGGCACCAAAGGGAACGATGATGTTCATTCGACATGTGAGATTATAAAATGGTGAAGTGTTTGTTTGCATGGCCTGGATTGGTAATGTCTACTTCAGACAGCTTGCTGTTTTATTACCCACTTTCTGGTGGAGAATACTGAAAACAGAGAAATAGAAGAAGTATTATTATTTATTTTGGTGCAGTTATGTTTTTATGAAATAGGTGTACAAATAGATATATAGATATGCTTGAGCAACTGCAAATATAAGACAAAAATACAGGTTTTCCTTACCAAAGTTGAATTCCTGCCAGTCGTCTGAGTCCTTTCCTGGGACACTTGTTTGCTGAAGAACACCAGTGATTTGCTTTAATGAAGTAGAAAATGCATGTAGTGGTATGAGGAAGACTTGTGGGCAGAGATGAATAGATGGATCGCAGGGGCAATGTGAATTCTCTTTCAACAGGTCATCACTGCAGTCAATGTGCAAGCTGGATTTTTTGCACCTGTGAAGAGGTGGGTAGATACTCCCTGGGGCATTTGGGAATGGATGTCTCCCAGGCTGGGTTATGTGGTAGTAGCAACACATGCACGTGTATATGTATTTTTACACCTGATTGTCCATATCAGAACATGGACCTGCTTGAGTGGGTCTAGAGGAGGCCACGAGTATGCTGTGGGGGCTGGATCCCCCCCCCTGTGAGGACAGGCTGGGAGAGTTGGGGGGTTCAGCTGGAGAAGAGAAGGCTCTGGGGAGACCTTAGAGCGGCCCCCCAGGGCTGAAAGGGGCTGTGGGAAAGGGGGGAGGGACTCTTGGTCAGGGGAGTAGGGATAGGATGAGGAGTTATGGTTTTAAACTGACAGAGGGCAGGTTTAGATGAGATCTAAGGCAGAAATTCTTCCCTGTGAGGGGGGTGAGGCCCTGGCACAGGTTGCCCAGAGAAGCTGTGACTGCCCTAGAAGGGCTCAAGGCCAGGTTGGACGGGGCTTTGGGCAACCTGGGCTAGTGGGTTGGAACTAGATGATCTTTAAGGTCCCTTCCAACCCAAACCAGTATATGATTCTGTGATACGGTTGTGAGTAGAAGTACCCAGGCACTTTCAGGGATAAAAAAAGACATAGATACTGTTATATTTCTTATAAAGCAAGGAGGCTAGTCAGTGTGGTGTTTTGCTACAATGGGTGTCCATTTCTGTTAGCTAGGTATTGTCTGAGGGAGTAGGTTAAATTCTGCCTCTAGGTACATGTATGAGTTTGATATGGAAGTTGAGAAGTTTCATCTGTTGAGGTGGTGTAGGTGTGCAGGTGGGGGCAGAATGGAGCCCACCGTTAGTGCAGCCATACAGGCGTCACTTCCTCCCTTCATTCTCTGGATGTTGTTTCTGCCTTGTGAAATATCCCCTCGTCTTCCTTTTCTGGAAAAACCTCCTGTAGCATTTGCTGTGTTTATAGCATTTTATGGGACTTGCAACTCTGGAGTTTCATTGCCGCTCCGTAATCAGTGTTAATTCTCCTCATTTTATGGTTTTAAAAATGTACATGCTCTACTCTTACAAACTCTGTAAAATGCCATTAGTGTGTCTTGGAACGATCATATCTTGTTTACAGATGCCTTGCTGTTGTAAGCCTCTGTCTTTCTATGGTACAGTTACCAGAAAATGGATTAAAAATTAAATGAACATACTGCTTTGTTTGTTTGTTTTTAATGAAAGCTGTTTTCCAATTAGCTCCTTATTTGATCAAAGATTGCATCTGAGTTAATTGCATGGTTTTGCCCAGTGTATGATTCTTTCTCTCAGATAACTGGGTCAAATTCTGTTTACATTGTGACCCACATAAACTCCATGGTAAACCTCTTTCCCAGGACCAAAGCAGTGCATGGAGCTATGCCTGTCAATTAAATTAAATGCACAACTGCAGGCATATAATTATTTGATGTTGCTTTTTCAAGAGAGTTTTCATCCCCAGCTCCAACTGATATTCAGTCTTTGGGTTACATACTGAATTAATTTTTATAGCCTTTGGTAGAGGCAAGAGATTGTCCACAAACTGTGGGTGCTACTTGTTTATATCCCTGACGATGTGTGTGTGTGTTGGAGAAGCTCTGCTTTGGACTCTCTCAGTTTGAAAAATTTTGCAGCCACCTTTTAAATGCTGTTGCATCTTGTTTTGCAGGGCTGTGCCACGCTTCGAACTGTTCCTCTTCCAACCTTCTCCGATGTTCATTTCTTCCATCATGGGCTCCTTTCTCACCACACAGCTTTGAAAAGGTAAGAGCAATTTGTGGGGCATAGCTGATACCTGCTTTGCCCAAAACATTCATCACTGCCAGTAGTTTTGAACCCTGCATTTGCTATCCTCCCCCTTGGTGCTGCGGGGCCATTCTTAGCAGGGACACTGTCCAGCTGCTGTGTCTCTTAGAGACCATCGTTTTGTGTCCACGTGATGGTTGTCATGAACAGAAATTGTTCAAGACCTTTTTCTTTTTACACTGTCCCGTCATAAAGATTGACTTTAGAATCACTCTTTCCATCAGCAGCTCTGTAGATATTATTTGCAGCCTGGTGATCTTTGCTAGAAGAGTTCTGCTATCTGTTGGGACAGACATAGCCACAGAGAAATTGGTACAGAGGTTTGATGACCTATGTTAAGCAGGAGAAAGGGATCACCGCAGCAATTGTATCTGTGGTACATTGTCAGTAACCAGCTTCCTAATCACTTGTGTGAAAATATCACAGTGAAGTTTCCAGAAATGAGTCCTTTTTGGCTGCTTTATCAGAGGATGATGCTCTGTTCTCTCCATGAAATGTGTGGATGGGAACTCCAAAGTCTGCAGATGACCTGAAATACCTTTATCACACATATTGCATTTAATGCTGTTTTTCTCCTTTTAAGGAAAATGTTCTCAAGTAACTGGCTGATTTTTTAGTGTTGTAAGTTACTCTTTTGGCTCTCTGGTGGAAAAATGTACAAATATTATAATAATGATGTTCCTGGTGACTGTGACAGTGTTGAGTGACCCATCACAGGCAGATATTCTTCTGGGTTTTTTGTGGCTGTTGTGAAAATGACAATTAATTTGGTTAGCAATATTAAAATTTATTATTGTCCATGAAAATGATGATTGGGAAACTGGTTACTGATTAACATAAGACCAAGATAGTTGTGTAGTTGCAACTTGTGTGAAAGCAATAACTTTTCATGATTTGTTTTAGCTGAGAGGGACGTTCCCTTCCTTTGGTGTTGTGTTGCAGAGTGGATCCTCACCCACCTTCTCTCATGGGCTAGAGAAACTGGTCTGGATAGTAAATATTAAGTTTGTGATGACGTCTTTACTGCCAACACCTATTTCTTCATTTCTTCTGTGTGGTGTTGCTACCTAGACATCATATCTGACACCCTAGGGCTTCCCTTCTGGCTTAAGGATGGGTAACAACAGAACAATTAATCCAAGAATACTTTGTTCTCTGCCTACTTGGATGGGAAGGTAGGAAACTGTTTCTAATTCTAGGGCTCTTGAGTATAAGGAAGCACTGCTTTACTGCCACTGCCTCAACAGTCGAATGTCAAAACCACTGTTTTCTTATGTTTGCTATTAAAAGTAAATGTAATACATACATTTATAATTAGTATCAGCATTATTATTGTGCTTACACCAAGAAGCCCAGCTGTAGACGTAGCCCTGCCTCTGTAGAGGTTGTACAAAACACATAGTTAAAAGGAAGTCTTGGCTGTGATGAACAGAATCCGTTACTTGAATATGAGTGGAGATTCTGTAATTCTGATTGCAGATGATTCCAGGTCATTCATCAACAGTAGTGATGTTGCTCCAAATTGACACCACAAAAGCAGAGATGAATCTGCCCCAAAGTGTCTCTCTAGCGTGTTCCTTTAGCAAATTAATATTACGTTTTGTCCCCATTCCTTCCATGGAGTGCCTTTGCTGCTGTGTCTCGTAGCACTCTGCAGGGACACAGCGAGGGTATTTTGCAGAGACAATGTCTAGCTTTGCATTCATGTCTCTTAGGAGAGAGTACCTATGATGCCTCTTTGGCCTATATTTCATATTGTTCTGTGTGAATAACAGGATCTGATGATTGAAATCTACTACCTGGGATCTGAAATGAATTGTTTGCTTTCTCATGAAACGTTACGCTTCTCCATTTCCTTCCCCTTTGCACATATATACATATGAGTGCATTCACACCGACACACCGGCGCTTCATCATACAGCAAATTGCTTATACACATGTAAGCAAATATCTTCTCAAATCATCTCTTATCACCAAGTGGGGTGTGGTGCTTGTTGTTCAAGGGGTTGAGGTTGCCTTTCAATCTGCCAGGGCCAGCCTGACACCAAAAATAAACAGCATAAGCCTGGAACGGTTGTCACAAGGGGCAGAGAGAACTTGTCAGGCAGGAGTGTGTGAGCCGGCAAGATGATAATGTGGCATGACACTTCTGAAATGAGACACCGGTTGCCATGGTGAGGAGTCAGGAGGGACTGTCTCTCCAGAGGCTGAAATAAAACATGCTTTAAATGATGTTTGATTAGAATTTAGATCATGTAACTGAGTGGCTGGACTTTTTTTTTTTTTTTTCCCTTTTTTCCCCCCCTCCCTTTACTTGTTGTCGTTGTCGTCTTTGGCTGCTGGCAGAGTTCACTTTGGGAAGAAAGGGCTCTGGGTCCGGAGCAGCCCCAGCTGTAACCCCCCTCGCTCCACCACTTCCAGCGTGCTGAGAGGTTACTTAGTTCCATGCCCAGTCAATTATGCTTCTTGCTAACTCTGCTTGCATTTTCCACTTGAGTCCATCGTAGTTTAAAGCAGTTAAAAATGATTCCCTCTGTTCTGAAAAACAGTTAATCAATAACACCCTGAGAATATTTCTTGTCTTCGTTTGCTTTCCCTGACCAGTCTACTCAGGGTATCCGTCATCTTGTTAATATATATTAAAAATGCAGCCCATGAAGGCTTATGCACAATGTCCTCCTTGGACGCTTCATATTAAAGGAGGATGTGAATATGTGTGTGTGTGTGTGTATGTAACGTTCTAAGTTGTAAAAGGAACCTGAAACAGAAAGAATTGGAGAGAATAACGCAAAACAGTTGTCCTTGTGGCCTTGTAAATTGAACGGGACATTTTAAAGTAATATTAGCTTTCTTTGCAGTTTTAATGCGGCACACAACCAAATGTATTTCCCATATCTTTCCCAGCAGAAATGGACAATAAAAGAGCTGGTTCTGGGATAGAGAACTTTCTGACTCTGTGGTGCTTTTTGGTATACGCAGACATTTAAAAATCTTGAAGCAGGTATCTAATGTCTGGATAAATCTGCTGGAAATCAATAGTCAGCCAATTCCAGTGCTGCCAGGATGGAGAAAAAAGCACTGAGCAAAGCAGGGCAGACGCACCAAGTTCTGCTAATTTCCAGATCACCCCCACGGGCCAGCTATTTATTGATGTAAATCAGCTAGTTTAGCTGATGCTGAAGCACAGAGTACCAGGGCCAAAGATCTGCTAGGTGTCATCTCTAATCGGTTGTGAGTGGAAGGTGTTAAAATACAAGGTTTTGGGGTTTTTTTTTTGGTTGCTGGAGTGAACTGAGTTTGGTGACTCACTAGTGGGAGTCGGTGTTAAGTCTGCATTGAGGAAGTCAATGCAGAAGCAGGTGTTATTGGCAATATTTTACTAAAAGACAGAAAGTCAAACAATCATAGAGACTCTACTGTAGCCTACACTGGGTGTAGATACTTTGTACAATGATAGAATTCCTGTGGAACTGTGAACAGGCAGGTGAGTGTGTAGCTAATAATGATATTCTTACATACACACTGCAAATGAGCTTCCCCTTTATCAGCACATTTAAATTGTGGTCATTTGCTTTGGTAATTGAAATAGTTACACCAGGCCAGTGAACGTGTGACTACAAGTACGTTTTTCTCGGCTATTAAAATCTCTATGCAAGACCATGCTGATTAGAGTTTCTATTGTGTGCATTTAGAGAAAAAAAAAAAAAAAGACTGTATAGCAGCTATGCATGAGACAGAGTGTATTCCAGGAGTCAGAGGATGCCCTGTAATTTATGAGAGACAAAGAGGTACATTAGATATTGTTAGAATACATAATAATCCTCTGGCAATAATTTATTCGGCTTGCAAGGTTAGGATCTCCATAATTCTTGGTTGCACTCTAATGAAGACTGCTGATGCTTATTATATATTTTTGTGTACATTAGAGCTACCTGTGAATATATGGATTCTGTACTTACCTCCTGCTACCCCACTACTCATGGAGCTGCCAGTGGGACTATATTGTGCGGACCATTTGTCTAAATAGTCCAGGAAAGTGCATCAGCTGTATTGGCTGCTTGTCAGCGGTTCTCTGTAAGTTTGTGCCCATAAAATCATCTCCTGCAGATTTAGCCTGCTTTTCTCACACTATTAGGTCACCCCTGGCTTTGGGGTGACACAAGCGTCACGAGGAAGTCATGGTCTTCAGCAGTACATGCTGTCCATCTGCAAATACAGACAAACCAGATAGATGTTCCCCCAGAAATTTTAAACTGGGAGCTCAAACCTGATTAATTTGTTGGTGGGATGGGGTGGCGTGGTCTGGACTGAGAGGAAAAAAAAAGGAGGAAGAGGAGAAATCAAAACTGTCCTTCCCCCCTGAACTCTGACTTGCCATAAAACTTTTGTTCCAAAATCAGTTTATGATTCTACCCACAAAGTAATTTCCAAGTGATTTATTACCACCTGACAGTCCACGCCAGGATTTTTGGTGACACTACATGGGTCTTTTGAGCTTTATGTTCAAATTTAATGGTGATCACTGCAGCCAAATGGATGAAAAATATCCATTTCTTCACCACTGTTTCTTGTATTGGCCTCAGGGATTAGGAAAGTAGGTCTTTTATTTAGTTACACTGTCAGCAGCAATTTTGATGTGAGTTCAATTGCTCAGTTTGGAGTTCAAATGTTCCAGTCTGAATACAGCCACGTGGGGTCGTAAAGCATCTTGAAAACTGTTCTGCTGCTTGCCCCATGTCTGCATGGAAAACTGCCCAGAGACTGTGATGGTCATTGCTGGGTCTAAATACCAAGTGTGAGATGGAAGTAAAGCCGGAGAAGAAAGGGAGAGTCCTTTTTGAAAGAAAAACAGTGAGAACTGAGAGCGCATGGGTGAGAAACTTGCTGAAGGCAGCATGGAGCTCTGGTGGGTGGGTGGGACATACATCAAGACTGTGCCTTTATGCTGTGGAACAGCAATGTGGAGGCACAATATGGTAGGGTGGTGGGAAGAAGTAGGGAGCACGTAACAGATGAAGCAATGGGCCATATTGTGTCCAGAGCCTTGCCCTGCAGTAAAAATATTTGGTTCCTATAGTCCAGAAGGGAGAAGAATGTTCATATTCATAAGGCAATGGAAACAAACAGGGAGAGAGAACTTGAGGTAAGGAGCTCAGTGCTAGGAGAGCCAGATGAATTGGTAGAATGATGCCAACATCAGAGTAATGAGAGGAGAAACATAGTTTTGAATGGCGAAGCCTCAGTCTCTCCCTCTGTTTATAGGTGTTTTTCTTCTGTTAGAGATTTGCATTCCTGTCAGCCTTATCTTATAACCAAGACGTTTTTCTGCTTTGCTGATTGCAGTGTATGTTCTGTTCACATCAGCCTTAAGAATCCATGGTAAGGAAGGGGTTAAAATTATTTAACTATAGGGCTTTTTTGTGCATATTAATTAGGTATTGCTCTATTTTATCACTATAGTTCACTTAGTACAGCAGTTTCAAAAACGCTTTAAGTAATGTTTGCTATGCTTCCTGCAGTCTAATCTGCCAAATAATTTAGGTTATCCATGCCATGGAATTTACTTAACACTGACGTAGAAATTAGCCCTGAAGTGCTGGAGGATCCCAGAGCTGCTGATTATGGTTGTCTGATAAGAGCATAGGCCTATAATGATTTTATAGAATGTTTTCATCTAATGGTTCATCTGGTTTTGAAGGCAGTCAGCGTTTTGGTCATAGAAACGTGTGTTATGATCCTCACTGACAGTAAAAAGAGTCCGGAGAACAGCTGCTCTTGCAGGCTACTTGGTTTGCAAGGCTGTAATACTAAACAGCAGATTCTTGTAGCAATTCTGTCTCTGGCCTTCATTCAGGCAAGACCACTCGCTATGGTAGTGGCACTACTTAAATAGCTAAAAGTTGCATCTTTCCCCTTCCTGATTTGGGACTGCATCAGCTGTGGAGTTCAGTAAAATGGCTTCTGTCAGTACAGGGGTTGATTCACCTCTACCCTGGCACCTGGCTGATGTGGAAGACAAAGCTTTTTTCTCCATGGTGCTGCAGGTAGTCAGCAGAGAAGAGATGCATTCATTTATGATCCTTCTGCAGCTCTGGATGAGGCAGATGCTTTTTGTAGAGGTATTTGTAGGTACAGGGACGATGGAGACTTCTCTGTGGATTACACCCTTGGTCCAGAGTAATCTGATCAGCCTTTTCTGCCCTGCTCTTAGGGTCACTACAAGAGCCTGGTCTCAGGTGGTGTAAGTCACTGCGGCTTCTCTGAAGTTGAGTGAGTTATGTCAGTTCAATCCACCTGTAGATCTTAGTTTCCTGTTTCAGGGAAATACTTCTTTCCATTAATTCTAGCTTTATCTATTTTTTTTTTTTTTAATCCACAGTGAGGTCACTACAGAACCATAAACCTTGATAACGTGTCTCTTTGAGAGTGCTTGATTTCTGTGTATGGCTGTCTAGAATTCACTCTGCCTATTGAACCTGAATGCATCTAATCAACTTCTGAGTGCAGGGTTCTACAGAATAATTAACAAAAAGCAAAGAAGAAATGATCTGGAAATTATTATGTAGCTTCTTGAAGTACCTTCTCTGGAAACAGATTTTTTTTTTTTTTTTGACATGAGCATTAAAACCTACAAGTTTCTTCCCCGGGAAATTTTCCAAGTGTCCTTTTTCCCATCATATTTCCACACTCTCTTGTCTTCCTGTCCTTTGGCCAAAGCAGATACCACTTTGCCACAACATTTGCACGCGCTATTGTAGCACACAGCTCTTCTGATCCCACATCAGGTGTCAAATCTTTAATATGATTTCCTACATGTTTGACTAATCAATGCAGAACATCATCATGAAAGATAATTTTACCCTCTGGCACTTCAGGGACAGGATAATGAGGCCTGGTGTTTTCCATTTTTTATTCTTCCACAAGAATCTACATTTTTTAGTCCCAGCTAATTGATTTAAGTTCATGGAGGAAGGCTTTTTTCCCTTTCCCTTCCAGTATCTTGGATATTAATGGATTCTAGTGAGCTAGCAGAGCTGTGTGATCAGTATGTTTAGAGATTCAATATACTGCCGTTCTGACCTTTCAGAAGCCAGGGGAAAAACATTAGGCCCAGCATGTTGATCCCGCATGAGCACTGAAATCTCAGCCAGGTTGGAGCTGCTTGAGCTGCCTGGAGATACAGACTTTCTGCAAGAAGGGAGGTTTGTTCTCAAATCATTTGCCAAACAGGAGGGAACCTAGCCTCACAACCCAGTGAGAAGTGGGGAGATTTATGGCCTCGCTTAGGCAACAGTGGAAGGCAAAGGGATGGAAATCGAGGCCTTCAGAAGAGATCAGGCACCCATGCGTTGCTCTGAAAACCCTGGTCAGAGAGCATGGCATAGCAGGGCGTGAGCGATAAAACATGGACACAGGCCAGATCTCTCACCTTCTGCTCCCCTGATTTCATGGGAGAATCATTACCCCCTTCCTTTGCAGCAGGCTGTGAAGCCTTGCTTTTTTTGAAGGAAAGCTGGGCAGGCTTCTCACTGATCATCTGTGGTGTTGAAGGAACGGGACACAGCCCTTTCCAGCAGTAGCTGAATTCCATCTCAGCAAAAATATATGTTAGTCTAAATATTGTTCCCTGAGACAGTGTGAACAAGCAAGTAAAAAACTGTTCTACTTACTGAGGCACTGCTGATAGCATGACATCACTGATCAAACATTTCCCAATCAGTGATACTGTGATTACTGGCCACAGATCCACTAGATTCACTGCATGAGACCTAAAAGGGAGTATATTGCTGCTGCAGCATGTACCTGAAGCTCTAAAAAGTGTGAGCTAGACATGTTTTTATGAATAATTCGTATATTTCTTCCGTATTTTACCACCATTAACTAGAGTTATTCTTGTATTATTATTTTTTTTTAAGGATGGCAGCAGCTTATGACAGATTTGTTTAGGGTTAGCCCTATTCATAAATTAAGTGGCAGATAAAATTTAATTTTTCTTATAAGAAAAGCCTATAGCTCCTTAAATTGCTCATTTAACATCACTGAAAAGTAATACTCCACTTTAGAATGGACATCGTATTAACTTTAAAAGGCCTATTTAAAGTGACGGTTGTCAGTGAGTGAAAGCCAGATATGGTAATTTCAAGTTACAAATCAGAGTGAGGAAACTGTAGAATGGACAACCTTGTTAACACAAGCGCGACGGAGGAAGCACCGGGGTCAGAGTGCCAGCACGGAAAGGAATAAAGACACAGCACCAAAAATATGTCCTATAATTAGGGCAGCTGTAAGAGTCAAGGTTGAAGATTCTTCACCATGACATGTCTGATATAGAAAAAGTGATAGCCAAGAGTAATCACTTACAGGCACCGAGCCTTAAAGGAGCAGCACTGCTCCTACCTTGGCTGGGGCAGGGAAGCCTGTAAGACAAAGAACGGGGGGCATGGGGTGACTGAAGCAGGGTGTGTGGGGAAGGGGGTAGGGAGGAGTTGGAAATTTCAAGGGTCAACACTCAAAGGGACCGAAAACTAGAAAAAATTGCTCGCTCAGCAGAGAGGTTTTCTGATCATGATGTGGAAGAGAGAGCAGGATGGGTTACCCTGTATGTTGGTGGGGGTATCCCGGGTTTAGATCCGAGTGAACAGGCACAGAATCACCCCTGGGGACACACGGAGGGAGGAAGGTGACAGGAGGAGGCTGAAGCAGCCTGTGTTTGTGTGGAAAGGACAGCCATAGGCGTGTATAGGTACACTGGGCAGCGGGAGAATAGAAGCCGGGAAGGCAGAATTTGGTGGGCACGCAGCCGCACAGCCATCCAGCTGGCACAGAGAGGACCCAAACTCCGAGCAGCAGGGAGGGCACACGTCTGGTTGGATGAGCATCCAGGGGTGCACGATTGCTTCCTCCACCCTGGCCTTCATGCTCATGGAGGGGAGGGACAGAAAACAGCTGGGGCCTGGCTCAGACTCTCAGGGTCAGCCTGCAGAGATCTGCCCCTTCGTTTGGGTTTGCCAAGTAGTAAAACAGGAGCTGGAGCCAGAGAGCAGCATGCTCCACGATTCCTGTGGGAGTCTTCCTGGACCTAGGGCGCATGGAGGAGGAAGGAGTGGGGAGCCTTCCTCGCCATCCTGGCACCACGGACCTGGAGGAGCTGCTGCAACCCGCCCTGTGGCGCTTCTGTGGCGAGTGCTCTTCTCCTGTCTGCAGTGCTCAGAGCGAGATCCCTGCCAGCTAGGTCAGAGTGGAGCAGGGGGGCAAGAAGGCATTTCTGTTACTGAAGAATGTCTCCATATAATGATTCCAGCCTCCTGGGAATCCTCTGGGATCTGTGGAAACCTTCCAGGCTTCCTGCCTCCTCTGTGATCCTCTCCAGCAACGGTGGTGTAAAAGCCCCAGAAAGCTGTCACAGGAGAAGCCTTCTCCTCTTCTCCTGCCTCTGCTGTATTTCCTTGGGAACGATCCAGTCCAGGCACTTAATGTGGAGTGACACGGGCACATGCTTTCCTTCCTCCATCCCCACCTCCTCTGTGGGATCCACCTGAAAGGATAAAGGAGATCCAGGCAGAACTAAATGCCTTATCCCCCAAACATTCCTCTTTCTCTACATTAACGTGTATTCCACAGGAACTGGTGTAACATAACGTCGCTCACCTCCAGCCAAGCTTCGCTGCCGTGCGTTTGAGAGCCCTCTGGCTGGAGCAGGCCCCTGTGGTCTCTGGGAGATGAGCAGTGCTCGCTCTCCAACTCTGCATTCTCAAAGAACCCACAACCCCTCTCTGGGCAAGCCCGTTCCTCACCTAGGCTGAATCATTTCTTAGAATATTTAAAGGTTTATAAGTAATAATGACGAGCCCTCAAGAGAAAGACTGTTTGACCTTGCTTTGAGCTACTGTCCCCTCTCCCACTGCTGTCACAGATTTGGTTACCTGATATCAATTTTTGCCTACCAGCTTGTAGAGCCAACCCTTTCTTCAGGGGCAGAAGAATCAGCCTGCCTCTGTGGACATCGTCAGCATCCACCATGTGGTTTGCAGCATGTTCACTGTGGGTTTCCAAGGCTGAAGTGAAGAAGCGCCGCTCCTTTGCACAAAAACCCTGAGAACAGAGTCACTGTGGCACCGGACAAGGAGTTTTCTGTCAGAGCAAAGGCTATGAGTCGTTCACCTTCCCACGCAACCCCTTTGTCAGCCAGTTTATTTTGCCTTTGTCTTTGTCAACCTGTACTTGGGGACACTAATTCGATTTTCCATTGAGAGGTGCGGATATCTATATTATTTTCCTAAAACTCCAGAGAATATTATAAATTTCTTTTTATTGCTTCCAGCCATGTTATTTAAAGTAATTAACCTTAATTTATAAATTTTTATATCAAACTGCCTTTTAACTTTTAGAACTGGCAGGAGAAGTCCATTTCCCAGGGCTCCTAATAGTTCTCTATTTAATCAAAATTCATCCATCAGATTCCAGTGTTAAATCATCTTTTAATTGGGAGTTACATTCTGGTTAATAGTTTTATAATTCGCCGCCTCTAATAGTTTTTACCACAGGGATCTACTCCATTTTTTCTCACTCTATTATTCCTGGTGTTCAGCAGGGACATTTTAAAAACGTTCACTTCCCCTGCCTGTTCTTTGTGATCTCATTAATTCTTGATAGCAAGTTCCCTTTCTCCTCATTACTGGAGCATAACTACCTTTATCACTAGGTGAAACCTTACTCATTTCTACAAGTGCTCTCCAATTTTTTAAATGTTTTTTTTTCCCTCTTAAAAAAATAGCAATCTGCAATTTATTTCAGCAAATAAGATTATGTGTACTGTGTATGGTCTTGGCACTTGACACTATGGAGATTTCAGACTGGAGATTTTTGGGGCAAGAACTTTCTCTGACTTTGTGCTGTGTTTCTTACAGCAGGGCACTGACATTAGTCAGGTTCTCTAGGAGATATTTCCAATGAAAAATGTAAAACTACTAATAGTGGTGACATAAGAAAACAATCCAGGAGTCATAAAAAGGAATTGATGGACAGGAATGGCACATCTTTCTGGAGGGCATCATTTGCTGTGAACCCACCTGCCTTTTGCACGGTATGTGCTGTTAACTGCTACTGACTTTCACCAGCAAGAGAGGAGCAGAGTCAGGCCTTGGCACTTCTTAATACCAAATCCTGGCTTACTTGCAGATGAACTCTGCAGTGTAGCACTTAATTGTCAGACATGCCGCATGCAAATGGCCTTGCTCAATGCAGCTAAGCAGTTAGGGCAGTGTTACATTAGCTTGGTATCCTCCCAAAACAATAAAAAGAGCCCAAGGAGAAGTAAATAATCTTGTATATGAGGTAGTAAAGCCAAGCTTGTCGTTTTTCAAAAAAGGCCTAGAATTAGTGTAAAATTAAATTTGAAATCTTAATCCTCCAAGGGCTGATTCTCAATTTGCAGATCCACAAAAACCTCTGCAAATTACCCTACCAATCCTACTGACAGTCTTATAGGAATATGTTATATTGACTCCCCAAAGTCGGCCTCTGCAAAGGAGAGTACATTGTAAAGTGCCATTGGTAAGAGTAAGGGAAAACAATCTCCTGGGGTTTATATCTTAGTCCTTTGCACAGTCCTGTAGAATCATTTCATATATAACTTCATATAAGAAAAATAGGATGGACAAGTGTAAACAGAATTATTATACAATTATAGTGGTCCTTGGAATAACTATAACACTGTCCACAGTAATTTTTATGTTTCCATAAACTACGAGCGCTGCAGCATTCTTCTAGCACTTCTTTCGCCCCACACGGTAATTCAGTAACTTTTCCTACTTAACGTATGCATCAGTGCGGTAATTTGATATGACAATGATTACGAAATACTCCAGCAGTTTTAATTGACTAGTGTTGAGATCATATCACCAGAAACAGACAAGATCTTATCTCATGTATGACTTCCAGCCCGCCTGACTGTTACAATATTTATGTTAATAAGGATCGGAGGCATTAGCCAAGTATTAAGTCCTCAGCTGTGGTAACTACATTTAGAAGCAAACAATAATTTCACAGACTGCTGGCCACCCTTTCCTTTGAGTGTAGTAGTGATAAGTAAGTAAATAAATAAATAAATATTTAGCTTTTCGCTAGATACAAAATATATCTAAGGAGTTTTTATGACTGGAACCTAGATTTCAGGGTTTCTTATGAGAAATATTACAGTAATTCAGCAGTTTAAAAGTTGCTAAAGCTTGATACTGTATCTGAAGAAATTACCATAGAAATGTAAACCAGTATTATGCCTCTTGTATGCATAGCAGGCATACTATTACCTCCTCTTTTGTTGCTGCTGCAAACATTTACTTGGAGAGACCTTATTGTCAACGAATTTTTGACAGAGGTCAAAGTATTTCTGAGTGAAACTGAAAGAGGTCTGGGACTTATATCAAACACCTGACAGCATCAACAATAGTGTGTTTACTCATCCTGCATGCTGGAAAAATTAATTAAAAGTGTTTGTGAGATGTTTGGAGACCGCAGAAGCCTTATATGCTTTTGGTAATGAGCATGCCGGTCTTGTCTGTGGGTGGAGGAAGCACTGCAGCTGGCGGTAGATCTGCTGACTGGAGATTGTTGGGGTTTCTTTGGTGGGGGTATTTAGCAAAAACACGACTGAGTGTTAGTGAGTCTATGTGCGACTCGGGTAGGAGATCCCGATCCCCCATGGATTTTGTTTCACGCTGCCAGCAGTGACATGAGTGCCCGGTACAGACGGGTCCCTGTGGCTGCTCCAAAGCTTTGAGCAGCCACGTGGCATGCGGGGTGCATGCGGCGTGCATCACTGAGTACATATGTCTGCAATTGTTCTGAACTACAGCCAGAAAATTAAGGTTTGGTTTACCAAGAGGTCTGAGAAGTACATGTACAGCAGTCTGTAAGAGAACATCTATGAATCAACATCTATGAATCAACCTGTATTTTTTTACATCTTTGTACATGTCCAAGAGTGCAAGTTCCCCGACACATTTGTTATTTTTATAACGTAACTTTATAAACAAATTCTTCCCAGCTTTAAGTTACCCATTCTGACAGGAAGTTGGTCATCCAAAAAACCATGCATCTCTTGCATCACTCAGTTATGTGCCCATTCTGTTAGGGCTTCATGGGATCTCAGTGTGTGCTTAAATGCTGTCCTGCAGAGAAATGAAGACCTCAGGATGCAGAAATCAAAGCACAAAGAATTGTTTAATTTTATTTTGACTGATGTGCACTCAGGGCTGGGTCCTTGCAGTATTTAACCTCCTCCTACTTTTGGATCATTTTGATAACAGGGGGAAGTACTCAGTCCTTTTAGGTAGTAAGGCTGAAACCTCTCAGAGGCTTTACAAACTCTTATGAAAAAATACTTGAAGATTTAATGAGGTGTAGTAACTTTTTTATAGATTTTTTGAACTTTCCTGTAAAATTGTTGTCATGTTAGAGAAAGAGCTTTATCCACCTCCATGTATATGCACGTGCATAGGAGTATAAAAAACTCTTGTTCTTAATTTGATTGTTTCATGCTTATTTCAATGAATGTGACTTCTTTTTAAAGGACTTTTATTGGTTTCTGGCTTTTCTATGCAGTTTTTCATTAGAGAGCATTACTTTTTTTCCCCCAAGTAATATTGTATGTAGAGATGGAAATTTATGAGGATTTATCTAATCATGAGTCACTGAGGACCTTGGACTCATACTGCAGAGTTCTGGTTGTTGGTCACTTGCAATGATGAGCCTCCCTGGAGCCTGAAAGCGTTGATTTCTCTTTTCCATCTACAGACGGTGAGACCATGGGTAAAATGTCAATGTTCTGTAATTTTTTTTTCCCTGTGAAACACCGACTGTTACAGTATTGCAGTCTTTGTTCTCACCTGAAGTGTTCGGTGCTGGGTGAAAGGTCATGGCAGACTGTCTCCCCACAAAACAGCTCATTGTATCCTGTACTTCATCTGGTACTTTCTTCATATGAATAAACCCACTCTGAAATCAGTGCTTCAGTGCTCTTCTAGACCTGGACCAGCAGGCTAACCACCTTGCAAACTGATGCCCCAAATTCAGATAAATCCCATCAGTGATGCAAATTAAAGACTGGTTGGACATTAAAACCAGTGCCTTTAATTTTGTGAATACATATATATATACACACTTCTAATATTTTGCCACTTAAAATATTCATCAAGGATTTTCATTCTGTTACTCTTCACTAATGCATTTTTAAACGCATTTCTCTCGCATCAGCCCATTCTCCTCTTTCATGAATTCTTATCTCTGTCCTATGGGCATCTATATCCCTGCCCTAATGTTCCACTGTACAAGCACTGAGCTGTTCATAACCCTAATCATACAAAACCAGATGATTCATTACTGAAGTGGATGAAAGAAGGCATTAAATACTAGCATAAAGGAGAAAAGATAAACTGGTACTAGCAGGTTCATCTCTATTAACTAAAGAGTTTGGGGACACCACAGAAATAAACCTAGGGTTATAAATATTGCCCTTGATTAGGAACCTGCAATGAAATGCAGGAGAATGAACTTCTGTGCCCTTTTTAAGACAGTGGTCTGCCTACATGGCTCTAACTGTGGGATCAGGGCTGAGGTGGAACATGTGGTGGCTATCCTGGGTACAATAGTGGAAGATTTGGGCTCAACATTACACTGTTGTTAGCTGTGGGCATTCACAGTCATGAAATAACTCAGGAAATACTGAAGGCTAAAAAGTCTTGTGGGCTCTTTTGAACTGCAGTGTGGACCTTAGGGATTATCATCTGTTGGCTTTTCCTGACAGGTAGGAGGATTAAGGACTTCTTTTTGTTTTACAAGGCAAAAGGCAGATGAATTCAGGAGCTGAGGGTGTTAAGGAGAGGATCAGATCTTGTAAGACTTCTGATTAAACAAAGAAAAGAGAGAAGCAACCCTGCACTGAGGAATTGCATTCCTGTAGAAGGACATCGGTGATTTGGAAGATGATAAATAGCAGCACTGCTTCCCATGCAGGTCTCAGATAGGAGACAATGTCCGGGTGGCCAGTAGCAAGTCATCCTTTGATGCATCAGCCCAAACCCTGAAGGTGGGCCTTGAATGAGAGGCCAGTGGCTGAGCAGGGCAGCTCTTGTCTCTGGGACTGGGATGTGGTGGGTGAGGTGGTGGCTGTAGCAGCGTGGTGTTCCTGGTCTGCGTAGCAGGCTTGTTGTACGGCAGTGTTCTTGTACTTCTGATCAGTAGAAAGCAACTACTGAAGGGCTTATAGGGCTCTGATGTTTTGTGTCGCCTGCTCCAGCCTCTGGGGATGTGTCTGGAGGTGTGGGGACTGGTAGCTCTCTGCAGTAGCGTGGTCTCTGTCTTCGTGCCACCTCTGGAGTAGGGGCCAGAGTCTCCCCTGGAGAAAAGGAACAAGGTGAATTTCCTAGAGTTCAAAATAAATATATAGAACACAATTTAATTCCCCTTTATCACCTGGGTGGTTTCTGAGCAGTGCTCCTCTGGGGCCCGTGTACTGGAGTCCATGACATAACTGGCCCTCAGACACAAATGAGTCATTCCTGGAGAGCCAGGGCATTGGGCACTCAGGAAAAGAGACCTGAACATCAACTCTCCCTGCCATTGTCTGTTCGACTGCATGCTGTGCTGCAAGGCAGCCCTAAATTATAAGCAAACAAACCACAAAACCCTGTTGTTCTTTATCTCTCTACTGCGTGGGCAGGAACTCGTCTGGTAGCCTGTAACAAAATGTCTGGGTGGATAGCAACTCGGGAGGCGGTTCAAACCACTCCTCCTGTGGGGATGCTGCAATTTAGTGAATCGTGAAGAAATAATACCAGGTGTATCGCTCTTTCTTGTTCTCTCCATACATAGTCAAACAGAAAATGTGCAACGTAAGCTTGTGCATTTATTTGGGGTGAGGGATAGTGGCCTTCACAATAAACAGTTATCTTTAAAAGAAGCAAAATGCTCTGTCAGCACACTTCTGTCCCCCAGCTGACTGCTGTACCTTTTTCCAAAAAGTGGCAGTGAAGAGGGGAACTCTTACAGAGCTAATTTAGTTAAAATTTACACTCTGATTTTGTGCCTCTTCTTTTTCCCCCTTCTAGTTTTGTAGCTATGATGCAATATTGATCCAAAGATCTATAGGATCATACCATGGCTCCAGGTAGGTGGCAGAATTGAGGCTAAGTTTCATTTCCATCTGAATGGTGCAGAAAATAATTCCACTTTCCAGTTTTTATTGCTTAGAACATTACGTTTCTCTCATTGCAGTGTGTGGGAATCAGCTCTGGAAGAAAGAAATATTTTTTTTTTTCCCTTGATGTAGAGTGGAGCAGAAAGATTTGGGAAGAAGTAATGTAAGAAAGGAGACAGCAAGCTCATTGATGTTTGAATTAGGTGCAACTGGATTGCACTAACAAAATGGGACTTCTCATCTGGGGTTCAAGTGGTGTTTCTGTGGACAGATGATCCCCAGGCTGCAAATTCCTTGTCTGGCTGGAACAGCATCCCTCAATAACGCAGCGTGTTAAATACAGGAGCAGCAGAGGAGCGTGCGGTTGTTCAGCTTTGTTCTAGGTGTCATTGTGAAGGGAGGGATGCATGATGGAAATCGGCAGCACTGCTGAAGGTAAAAATGCCTGCAGCTGGAAAATGGTGCTAATCATCACCTGTGTGAGCTGCAGTCATTTGGCTGCATCACAGACCTACTTGCATGCCTTGAGCAGTCTGGGACACTGTCCTGCTGTGTGCCCGCAGCCCAGCTGGAGCTTGGTCCCGCTGGGGCTGCAGTACCAGCTGTCCTGAGGTCATGGGTGTTTTCTAGAATGGCTCCAGGCTCTATTAAACTCCGGCTTTAGGGACCCAAGGAACCTGATGGCGCTCTGGAGCCAGGCTGGTTGCCTTGAAAATAGTGAAATTGTGCGGATGTGAATTTGTAGGTGGGACAGAAATCAAGTGACAGTGGAGCAGGAAAGTTGTATGTGCAGACGCAGGCACCTAGCGCTGCATACTCTGTATTCCTTTCATGGTACCTCGCTGATGTGCACAGAAAGGCCACCACTGTCAGACTGGAGAATAACAGATGATTAAGCTGCTTCTTGTTAAGTCTTGTGCTTGTTCTCCTTTCAAATCATCATCTTGGTGGCAGGGTGACGAGTTGCTGGGTTCTTTTTTTCCCCCCACCCTAAAGCAGAGAGACATGTGTGTGGCTCAGTGACTGAGGAGAGCAATTGAAATCGTGACCCATATTGGGCTTCTAACATGGACATAGTTCATTCAATTTGCTGTGTGAATTTAGTAAATCAGAGAAGTAATTTCCCTGCAAGAGAAGCAGGCTGCCACCTGTTCATGAACTTGGCAACCTTAAGTCACACCTCTGCTATTATATCCTGCTAGAAAAGTTTTCAACAGAGCTCTTTCCTGCTAAAGGGGGATGAGGGGAGAAACTCCGTAGCATGCTGAGGATGTCTGTGTCCAGTGTCCAACCAGCAAAGAAAGTAACTGGGAAAAGACTTTTGAAGTCCAGTGGTGTACTCTGATAAGCATAGCTCACAGATAATACCATTAATGTGTTAAGCCTGGTTTTAGAAGCACAGATCCTGGGAACTCCTTGTCAGTGCCAATATCTCAGGCAGGAGCAGGGGCGGAAGTAAAAAATAATCTACAAGGGTTTAAGTTAATTTATGAAGGTTCATGTAACAGTGTAACTGGCAAGATGCTAAATGTTTCTCATATCAGAGAGATGCTCTCAGGAGAATACCTGTCCTTATGAAGCATTTACTTCTAGCATAGAATAGATGCTTCTGCTACCTGGTGTCACTTTAGTCGTGACACTTTACATGATAGCAGTGGGATTTTCTTCCCCTTCCCTCCCTTCTCTGCTCGCCCAGCTCGTCCCACCCATCAGGGTTACTGCCTGGGCAGGTCTCTCGTGGGTGCTAATCGCATTAGCACCCTGTGCAGAGCCTGCTCAACGCTTCTAGATGAGTGTGTTTGAAATGCACTGAAACTCAGGCTACAGGCTTTGTGCTTTCTGTCAATGACAAGTGGTGCAAATATTGACAGTGCCTCTCAAAGACTTCAGTTACTATTGCTCTTGTTAATTCAGGGCAAAATTTATCCTTGTGCCAAAGGCCTGTGTTAAGCCTGTGCTATTGAAACAGCTGGACTTCCCTGTCCCGTTTTTGGCTGTGTGGGTAATTTGGAGAATAAGGCACCTAGGAAAACCAAGGATGTTTTATGGTCATCTGTGGGGCTTTTTTAACTTTTGTTTCTTTTTTTTTTTAACCGCCATATTCTGCTTTCCTGTTTCTGACCTTGTGTTGGACCACTCATGTGTGCAAAGGTATATTATGTTTTGTTGATGGGGCTCTTCTCTTAGATAAATTATTTATTAAACCATTCTGTGGTCCAAGGAAAAAGATCTAACTGCAATGAGAGGCTGAGTGGGGGCAATCCATGGGGCTTCTGCCAAGTTATTGACACTTTGAGTTCAACACTAGCAGTGGCTTGCAGTGAACACAGAGGAGCTGTTCCTGCTCTGTCTGCCATCAGGCTTCCTCGCTGCGCTCCTGCGTCCCAAACAGCACAAGTTCTTTTGTGCTTATATGTTTGGCTACTACTACTCAGGGATGGTGAGTTTTGCACTGTTGACTACTCCAGACAGTTTAAAATGGATTAGGAGAGAAAGGTTCTCAGTGAGACTTTCACAAAACAGTCAACTAAAGGGGCAGAGACGGGAGGAAAGCTGTTGTGACTGTCAAACGCTGAAATGAGCTGCAAATCCTTGTCCTAGAGGCTGGAGCATGGGCTTTGGGATTTTGGCCATGTGTGCTGAAATAAGAACGAATCTGGGCCAGGTGAAGCTGTTAGGTTAGGGTGAGGTGGTTTGCACTAGGCAGGATGAGCCATGCTTGAAAACAGTTGGTTGGTACATGGCTTAGTTGCTTTTCCCATTTACTTTGATGGTTTTGCTCATAATTTGTGCCACTGTAAAAGACTGAGTGCCTTGCTCAGGCCCTAAAGCCTTGCTGTATCTTGTAATCTGGGATTTTGAGGACTTGGAATCATGCTAGGGGTTTACAGCACCAGAAACAATGAATGGCAAACTCATTTCCAGCTCTGCTTCAGTTGCCAGATTTTATAAGGCCTTGAGGCCTTCAAGAAATGCAATGGGAGTAGTGTGGGGGGGGATTTTTTTTCCCCCCTCAAATTTCCTTGGATGCAAAGCCCTGTGAAACTTTCAAATTTTTTTTTTTTTGACTCTTATTACTCCAAACTGGGAATGAGAGGAGATGAACTACAGAGAACAAAATAGTAATTTTCCTCCTGAATCTAGCAAACTTCTGGGTAATACTCTGAACATCTATCTCTTTAAAAGACTCCTAGATTTAAAGAAGAAAAAATCCCCTAAAACACAGACATGGAAAAAACTCGGATTAAACTGTCACTCATTCACAATCTATCCAGGAAACTCATCCATGCCCCCACAGGTAGCTAGTTATCCCATCAGGAATTTCATATTCTTGTCTGAATCCTGGAACACAAATTGGTCCAGCGCTATGGGTCTGCCTTGATTAGGGTCTGCTGACACAGATGTCCACAGCATGTGTTCCAAAAAAGCCTGCTCAAATAACTGCTTCTTTCCCCAAAGGGATCAAAGGTTGAGATGGTCTTTCCAGAGCTTTAGCCAGGCTGTGCGAAGCATCTGCAGAGTTTAATCCCCTAACCTTTCCTTTCCTTCCCTCCCTTTTCTTTTTTTTTAAGGATGGTATAAATGGAGTTTAAGGGTTTATCTTTTTTCTTTATTGAAAACAGCCATTACTTGTAAAGAACCCCTGGAAAAGAAAGTGCAGCCTTGCCTTTATCTGTGAGACAGTTGGGTTTTGGCTACTCCGTCAAGGATAAAGCCCAGAATACCTCTATACGCTTGTGCAAATAGCTAATGTTGACATCTTTTGCCAGCTGCTGTTGTGGCTTCCTTTTCCTTGATGAACAAAATCCTCATGTGATGTGGCCTCTGAGCGCCATTATAATTAAAAGAATTAAAATTCAATTTGAGCTATTGTCGTTACACAATGCAAAGTTCAACACCACTGAAGGTTGATTTTATTGATTCTGTATTGGGTGCTCCATGGAAATAAGTTACCTTGACACAAACATGGTACTGGCAGTAGAAGATACAAATGGTCCAGCTCCAGCCCTTGCTCACTTTAGTTTTATTGTTAGCAGCACCTTTCACAAAGAGAAGTTGTGGCAACATTTTTATCTGAAAGCATGTTTTTTTCAAGATCGCTTCAGTCCTGGAATTATCTCTGGTTTAAATAGCAATATAAGATTTACAGCCCTGGCAGAAAAATATATGTATGAGAGTTAAATGCTGCAAAGCTTGTTAGGATTGCAGCTGTTAGTGGCAGCAAGAACCTTGCTCTTCCTTGTAGCTTGGGTGGTTGCATTTGGCTGCTTTTCCCTTGCACCCTTACTATTCAGGCTTGTGCATATATATTGTTTATTTTAAAGAGCAGGCTTAAGTAAAGTTTATCTGAATTTTCCGAATCTGTTCCATTAAGAAACAACCAACTGTCACCATCAAATGTCTCTTTATTCAACACAATTATTTCCGAGAGACTGAATATTGACTTGAAATCAGCTCTTCTAAGTGTAAGATGCTTTTAAGCACTGATGAGAATTGTTCCTGCTCTCTGAAACTGCTCCTCTAAGCAGAGCAGCTGTAGTTCATGCTCGATGTATTAATGGTTCACTCAAACATGACATCAGGCTGGACAGTATGAAGGATAAAATTGTTGTGATAGGGAAACTGAGAGTGAGAAGTGAAGAACTCTTTCTGGAAACTAGAGAGACACTTTAACAAGAGCATGGAAAAGCCTGATCTTCGGAGCTTTCTTTTCTAGTCTTTATATTGGTGTTCTCAGTTTGGGGGAGGCAGACGTACATGTTTCTCTTTTTTTCCCCTGGAGTGCTGCTTTGTATTGGAGCTTTGTTGCGGTATAATTACTTAGTAATAATCACCAAGGGTTGAACAGAGGTGGGAGAGGGTTTCTGGGCATCTCTCAGTGGGAGGCTTCATGCCCTTGTCCATGCATTGGGGAGATGAATCAGGAGCAAGGAAGCAGCCTCTAAGACTGAACCCCAACAAGGGAGTGACCAGAAGAGGTGGTCTGCGTGTGCTTGAACTTTTTTCTTCTCCAAATGTGTCACCTTTCCTATTACAGTAGTTTGCCAGTTTTGTGCGTTTTCCAGCAAGTACATGATGACACTTAAACATACTGCTTAAATCTTCCCCTGGTAGAAAATCTGCCTGGGAGATGCCCTTGTGGGAAGAGCAAAGGGCTGGATTACAAAGGCACTTGTGTCTGAATGTCGTTATAAATCTGGTCCCTGTGTCTGCAGGCAGGCTTGTGCTGGTGAGGCAGGATGCAAGCAAGGTCAGAATTGGCCCACAAGGCTTACTGGGAGCTACCCTGGGGCTGAGGAGTCACTCTACCCAGTGTTCCCAGGGTGCCACCAAGCAAGACACAGAGCAGGGAACACAACAGTCTCTCTGTTAACGTTGTGTTCGGCACTTTCCAAGCTGTCTTCTGCAGGGAAGAAAAGCTGGTTGGGAAGGAAAACTGTTACTAGTTGTTTTGATGGAAGCAGTAAACTGCCTGGGAAGACTTCATCTTCATATTATGCTCATCTTATTTGCTACCTCATTACCAAGGAGTTAGCTAATTAGCACGGCAAGCTGTTAATTATGTGTGTATTGCATTACTCAGCTTTAAAAATTCTTTTAGACGTTAAATATTTTAGTGATAAGGAGTTGCCACTAAACTTTTCTTTCTGTGTAAATTTTCCTTTCACCTGCCAGAACAGAACAAATCATGAACTGCGTAACCACCACAGATTCAGGAAAAACAGCTGAATTTCTTGTGACAAGAGTTGGCACTAATGAACAGTAATAATTTAAAAAAAATATATAATGGAAAAGACTTGGTAAGGTTAATAAGATAGTAGAACCCCTGTGTATTGAATCAGTCTTGATAAGAGAACAAAAACTACATGTTTGCTAAAATAACTTTAAAAACAAATAACATTGACTTTCCACACCTAGTGGAGACCAAATTTTCACTTGCTTGCATGCCTGCTCTCCCGGCATGCTAGGACCTGTCACCGTTCCGGCTCTCACCAGGACAGTGTGACTTTGATTTTTGACTGCTGGGCAATCTTTTTCATCAGATGGAGTTGGATCGCAAGGTGGAAATTAGGTGTCCCTGCATCTTCCCACTCCTTCAGCTCACATGAAAATTTTGTGTTGAGGACATGTATCCACTTCCTACTGGCCCCACTGCATGAAGCTTTGATTAGCAATTATTTCTGAGATATTAAAAAACACAATAGATGTTGCAGGGCTCTGGATTTTCCATTATGATTATTAAGGGAAAAGAAAGGCTATGGTTACAACTCAATAGTTATTTCTCCATGTCAGAATGTATTATTGGCATAGCCTTATGATCGTATGTGCGTGTATGCTCATGTACCAAATACTTATATGTGTTAACTGTGTCTTCATTTCTATTGATTTGTTGGATTCTGATTTTTACTTTTTTCCTTGTTGGGGGATAGAATAACCTCAAGCAGACAGTATCAGGTGCTTTGTTCTAGCAATGCGTTCTCACCCTTACCCTACTCCTCCTTTGTATATGCAAACTAGGATAGTAAAGCTTTAGACTTAGCTTTATGACGAATGAAACCACTTCAGTCATTACTGAATAAAACACAGGAGGGACCTCTGTGTGTGGGGCTGACCCCGTATGGGGTACGTACCACATCAGTTCTTTAACTGTCATTAAGCTGCATGAGGACACAGCTTTGATCTGGTTCTTAGTCTCATAATCTCTGAAATAAGGCTCTTTTCAGTAAGCACGAGTTCACTTACCCAGTGATAGTCCTGTGAGCAGCTTATTTGCTGCTGATTCTCAGGTGTGTAAGTGTAGGTTCTTAATACCAGGTGAGCATGTTTCAAATGATCTCTTTCTTTGGGACCCTGAACTGTAGGACTATATCATCTTTCTGTTGGCTACCTGCCCAGCAAATGCATTGCAAAAATGACACAATGGTAGCGTTCTGGTGCTAGGACTTTAAGAGAGTGCATTTTCCAAAAGATGCTGGCACTGGATTCTTACAGAACTACTTAAAGACAGTTGTGGAGCCAGCCTAATGCAGAATACTGGAACACTGTGCAATCAAAAATGTGCATTGCCTTTAGCTGTCAGATGACTGAGAATTAAAAACAGCCTTTGAAATAAAAATCAGCACCTGAAAGTACAGCAGTCAGAAATATGAGACAGTAGTGCAGAGGAGTCTTGGATGTGATGTGCAGCTTCTGCGGGGGGCCAGGACAGGCACCCCACTTTGTGCAGAACTTGGCACTGGGAGCCTAGGAGGTCCTGGCGCATTCCTGAAACAGAGGTGTGTGACCTGTTCTTCCAGACACTGACACAGCACATCAGGGTGTAACTTTAAAGTAGTAAGTGTCTGCTCTATTTCATAAGGACTTTTGGGTATGGAAGAATAACCTTCCCAGAGGACTGCATCTCTTGGGGCAAAATTAGAGGCGAAGAAGAAATGTTTTGGGCTTGTATCACTGATTGCACTATGGGTTAAAATTCTTTGATAGTCAATAAAGATAAATTACACACAAAAATAGCTATTATTGCTGGAGTGAGCTGGCAGTTTGCAGAAGGGGGTATGTGGTATCTTAACGTGCAGTCAGTTGTAAAGGCTCGGGAAAAAAATTTTCAGCTGCACATTATCTGAGTGAGCTTCCATATTTTACTGTGACACCGACTCCGAGACTCATTTCCCTGGGTTAAGTAGTGTGGGGTGAAGTATCTGCCGCTCTCCTTCTCCCTATCCATCTGCTGCGGTATTCTGGGCATTTAACCTGGAGCACTTGCTGATGTATGACCAAATCAGAGAAAAGAGGCCGCGCTGTTTAACCCTCTCCCTTTGTAGCTGCACTTAATGAATGTCACACAGGCCCACTATAGAAATGATGGAACATCCATTCTGGCAGCATGAACAGAGCCCACCGTGCAATGATATGGTGAAATATGCTGAAAATATTCACAGGAGCCTGTGAACATAAACCCATGATTATTTTTTCCCCTTAAATCTCAATATTTTAGCTGGTGTCCCCCCCCATCCCCCCCCATAAAAGTGCAGTGCCAAGCAGCGTCTACTTTTTTGAGGAGAAGAAAACTCTATTTTCTTTTTAATGTGGCTGTACTGAAATTGCTAACTTATGCTAACCAAAGTGTAATTATGTTATCCATGCAGGTCTTTTTGTCCTTCTAAAAAAAATCTTGTAAATAAGATTGCAAGGTCTTAATGACTCTATACAGTAATTCCTGGACTAAATTCAAAGGTGATAAAAGTAGGACTATATCTTTTTTTCCAAAAGTTATTTACGTGCAGGTGAGTGCTGTCGGTTGGCCCAGTTCTACCTTCACTGGTTGTGAAGAACCTGTGCTCCTTGCTGAACAGGGAGCCACTCAGCATCTTGGTGGCAGGCATGAGCGAACTGTGGATGCAATAGCAGGAGCAAAGCAGCTCTTGTAATGAATTGCAAGAGTCTAATCCTCACTCCTTTCACCATTTCATGCACCTTTCTCCCCTGAACTACGTTTTCCCCCCCTCTTCTGAATACAGGCTGCATTTTTGTCTTTGGACTTCATTTGTGTAATCAGAATTCAGCTGGAGAGAGACTTGCTCTTGGTCTGAACGGCTGTACAAAACCTTCTTTGTCACTGAAGTTTCCCTAAAGCACCATGATTCATCAGCCTAATTTGAAAATAAATAAATTGGTTGTCTCACTTCAAAAAGAGAATATAAATTTTAAAAGCTGGTGGCTAATTACTTCTGTTAGACTCAGCTTCATGCTGGTAACAAATGCCTGTCAACTGTTCTGTCAAAGACTAAAGAAAGTACTAAAAATGTGTAATGATTTCCTGAATGTTCCTGTTAAAGAGGATGCTGTGTTCCAGTGATGCTTTTCATAGAATTCCTCCCCAAATAAGAACACCAGCACCCTTGGGTGTCTCAGAGTGCTTTCCTAGTTGATTTACCCTTAATTTACAAAGACCATGTTTATACTGGAGCAGGGAGACCAAGACAAGCTTGGATCTCAACCTTTGCTTCTCTGAGATAATCAGCAAACAGTGTGAGTGTGTGTGTGAACACGGCGTATGTAAATAGACGGATGAAATAGTATCGCTGGGACCTTCATTTCACCCAAGCTATTGAATCATCTCATCATAACTGCTTGTTATTAACCAAGTGGCATAATTCCAACTTAAACTTCCCCTTTGTTTACTAGAGACTTGCTGAAGAGCTAGCGCTGAATACTTAATTTTCAACCTTCTAACTACATGTATTTATAGAAGGTCCAAGCAATGTTTAACTCAAAGATCTAGAGCTAGGTGATGAGCAACCTAGCTGTGAATCTCATCTTTATTTTTAAAAGAAAAATTCAGATCTGTATTTTAATAAAGAAAAATCTTATGATCATGATCCATTGAAATATAGGATGATGAAAAACTAGGAGACATTTCTAATATTTACACACCAACTTTAAAACATCCATTTGTTCATTCTTTTAACTTTCACAGATTTTCTCAGGAAGCACAGGGCTTATAGTGTCTGTTTCCCCCAGTCTGTCAAATTAATATTGTAGCTCCAATTGAACCTTCTGTTCTGATGCACCAGGCAGGTATTTGGGCTGTTATAACTGAAATACCCTTTTTACCACTGATGCAGGCAAATTCATGCTGACATTAATACAGCACTGTGAAGTCCTCGTCCTTTTGCTGAGTTAAAAAGGGAAAATATGCCAATTGTGGAGTCTGTAGTAATAGTCTTAGTCAGGTGTTAACTTGGATGAAATGTTTTATCATTCCTGTTAAATGTTGGGAAGATGAAATAGCGTTTATATTGAGAAGTTAATGGTAAGCAGCCAAGTTTTAGGGATTGTTTGTACATGGGTAACCTGCTTTCCCACCGCAAGCAACGCAAGATAAACAGCCCAGGCGTGAGCCTGGCACTTGGGGGACAGACATGTTGCTCACAAGCTTCTCCTGCTGTCTGCAGGCAATTCTGTGTGTGCAAAGCTAGGGGTGAAAAAATAACCCACCCTTTTTTCCCAAGGATGACTGCCATAAAACAGCTGAGCAGGAGCTATAGCTGCTTTGTGGCTGTCTTGCTCTGTGCAGTATTTTTTTTTTGCAGTAGTTTCCAGGCAATATTCCAGCTTGTCAAATGGAGGGAAGGGAGGTGATGCTTTGCATGAACTGTCCTCAGAGAAGGTTACATGTACTCCTTCTTCCAGCCAGCTACTAAAGTTGAGCATTTCTTATGTGATGACTAGGGGCTTAAAAATCTGAGTGATTGCATGGTCCGCTGCTTGGAACAAGAGCAACTGTGCTTTGGACATGAGCCTGCTTATTTTTGGTCAGCAACACAACTAAAAGAGATTGTTTTCTTAATATTTCCCCCCTTTTTCTTCCCGCTCTTGCCTAATGTACATAATAAAGCAGGCTATTTCTGCTATAGGAAGAAAATCACTAATTTAGTTAATCAGTTAATCAAGAAGGCTGTTCTGTAAGCTTCTGGTGCTTGTGGTTAGTTTGTGGTGACTCAAAACACATCTTCCTTCTTGCAGGTTCTGGTAGAGCTCAGAAAAGGTGAAAGTGAGTTGTTAATCATACATGCTGTTGTATACCTGATAAAATTAGGATGGAAAGGTGGATATGTGGCTTTGAGGCTGAAGGACCATGCTTAGAAGAGTAACAATAGCTCCTGCCTTCTGGAACAGTGTGAGGGGAGTGAAGGTCCCGGTGGAGCGGGGCTGCTGGCAATTCCCTGTTGAAATGAGAAAAGAGTGGTAAAGACATCTCGATAAATTAATTTAGATGTTTAAATGATGCTGTTAATCCTTTCTGTAAACAGGATTTTAACAACAAGCTGTACCTGCTCTTTGTGTTTTTAAATACTCTTCTTTGGCCTTCCCTTTCCCTGACGGAGCATCACCAATCTGATTAACATATTAAATGAAGCAGAACCCAGTGCTAACTCGGCACTTTACTGCTTCCTTACGGTATACGGGCAACTTCCAAAATACCAGTTATGACCAACCTCCATCCTCCTAACCCAGGAATACATATTTTAAGGACATTGTGCCACATGACAGTGGGTAACTGCATCCCTCAGATTTTGGGATCTTAGTCTTCAGAAAAGGGTTTTTCTTTAAAAGTCTTTAACTTTTCTTTTAGAGTACCTCAATACCTCTTGTCTTGATCTTCCTGCACAGCCTTCGTTGTACCTGCTTCTGGCACCAGCCTGCGTACAATCGGCGACGCTCAGGCTCTCTCCTAGAGCCACTTGCACACCACCCTCCCTACCCCGGGCGGGCTTGACAGAATGGGTGCCCCAAGATAAATAGTCACCTTCTGCACGTAGCTGAAAATCGAACCGTCCCTGTGCTCATCTGGAGCCCGAGCCGAATAGATTGTCACGAGAGCCTGGGGACAAGGGGAGCGGGGCTGGGGGGGGGTTACTGGGGCAGTGCTGTGGCACTCAGTCCTTCTGCAGGAGAGGCTGTGGGGACAGCATCAGCGCCGGCGAGCCGCAGGCCCGAGGACTGCCTCGTGCTCGGGGTTGTGTCTGCAGCACCCAGCTGCAGCCAGGCACGTGAGAGCCCAAGCTGCTCGCCATGGCATATGGGGCCCGTGGTGGTGCTCGGGAGGGGGGCAAGAAGGGCTGGGGGAGGGGAGAAGCATGCATATAAATCATTATTGGCGAACATCTCAGCTCTTGAGCCAGGCTGTCGCTTGCCGCTGCTCGTGGTGCAGCCCAGACATAAATCATAATTCCCCTACAATAGATCCTTTTGCAGCCGCCATCAGGAAAAGTGTGTTGGTTTTATCGATTTTTTGACACCGGGGCCCTGGCAACGGCCGCTCTGAATCATTATGAAATGAAACTGATTAGGAATTCATGGAATACTAAATAAACTTTACGAGCCCGTTGTAAGTTTTTTGATGCATGGGGAGCGGAAAATGAAAACTAATGATATAAAAATTACACAGCGTGCTGAGTATTATTATACTGCTATTGATTTGTTTCAAACTGTACATCAAAATCGAAGTGTGCTGGGTGTGCTTGGCTGCAAGGCTGATGCTCAAAAGCTTTTGAGGTGTTTTTTTTTTTTAATGCTGGCTCCAGCATTTTTTGCCAGCCAGAGAAGGTTAATGCCATCGCAGAATTGCCAAAGTGCTCCCTGCATCTGCCTGTTCTTCTGCCACCACCCTTTGCATGGTTATCACTGACTTTATTCTCCTGTTTGCATGCGGACTCTCACGAGACAAAAATATATTGACGAGGATTTTAGCCTAAGTGGATAACTCCCCACATGCACTTCTGCTCTAGGGAATTTTACTTCTGTTTCTTAATAGCCAACATTGTGAGAGAAGCCCAAGACACTTGACAAACATTTATGCAAAACTGCACAAAGGGATCATTTGTTCTGCCACTAACTGCAGCCACCTCGGGAGTGAAGGGTAACAGCTGGTTATAATGCTGCCCATCAGTTTGGGGAAAGAACAGATAACTTGCATTTTTTGGAAACTTTTCTTTCTGTAAATAGACATTTTTTAACATGATCATAATAGTCCTGTCCAGACTTAAAACAATGGAAATAATGAGTAGAATTGGTGTGATCTATTCGGTTCCTATTTACTATTTTTGACAGCAGAATTTTAACAAAAGTAAGAAGAAAAAAAAAAAGGTTAAAAGGCTAGGTTTTTTTCAGTGTAGTCTTGAGACAAACTGCTGAATGAGAGTAAGGGTATGTGTAGTTAGATATATTGCTGGTATTATCATTGCATGTTTTTGTTGAAATAAAAAGGATCCTCATGCTGCAGCTTGCTGTGCTGGCCCAGGAAGGTTTCTGTCCCACTGTATCCTACAGTGCTGCTGGAGCCTTCTCCGAAGTATCCATCCTACAGGCAGGGTGCTGGAGGATGCTGCTGTAGCTCATTCTGTTAGGATTTTCTTTCGAAATAAAACTGCCCTTAAGTAATTAGGTTGCTTCTTCATGGTATCTATTCTGCTTGAGTTTCACGTGTTGTGTTTAAAGCATTATTTGGAAAATGCTTTTTTTGTTTGGGTGCAAAATCAAGCTCAGATTTAGGAATATCTCCTGGTGAGAGATTTGGATTTGGCAGGTGATGGGAACAGCAGTAACAAACAGGCTATAACAGAGCTAGCTAGGTGCGGAACCAAACCTCCCCTCCCCTGCAAAATTAACACCGTACTGCTGCCAGCATGGGCACAAAGGCTTTGGGTGCAAAGAGCTTCAGGTGTCCTCAGCTGTGGGCCAAACACTTGAGCTCTGCAGGATTTTGTGAAATTGATGGTTTTGGCGTTTTGGGAGTCTTGGAGAAAGCTGTGCTGAGGCTGCAGAGGTAATCCTGCCTCTCATGAAAGGCAGCCAGAGCAGGGCTGAGTGAAGGGATGCAGTTTCTTGGGGAGACGGCTGGTCACAGGGCTTCGAGTATCTCTGAAAGCAAAGTCGTGTGCAAGGGCAGAACTGTTCCTGTAAGCGTGTGAATACACTGTGGTAGCTGGTGGTGATGTCCGGCGGCATCGGCTCCCAGCATGGAGACAGATGGGGTCTCGGGGGGGTATGGCTGCTGTTGTAGGATCAGCTGGCAGCTAAGCTGTGCTCTAATGCAGGGGACTCTTCAGAGGCAGGCCCTTGTGTCAGCTCTATTTCTGGCTACCCGGGCTGGTGATCATCTCTGGCCTAAGCATATTGCCTGTAAATGAAAATGTAATACTAGTGAGTAGGAAGAAAATCCAATGGAATCAAGAACAAGAGAGGAGGAGAAAATTTAAGCAACTGGAAATAAGCTGCTGATCCACAGAGGGCTAAGCTGCTCTGTCCCTCGGTAGTCTCCTGAGACTACACTTTTCTGTAAGTAAACCTCACGCAGCTCCTCCTGTATCACTGATAAACTTGGATGTTGCTGCTCCTGGCTGCGTATCAACTATGATCTTCAGTTTGGGGTGTTTGGTTCCCTGTGGGCTGAAGGCACAAGGTCCTTCATCTTATGAGCAGCTCTGGGGCTCCTGTCTACTCCCAAGCATAGGGAGAGCTGAGTGTGCTGAGTATCAGCAGCGAATGTTACGCTTTGGGCCGGGAGGTCTTTGGCTGGGGAAGCTGTATCTGGCTGTTGTGGTACTGCCCAGCATGCTACACTCTTCTCTGCCTCTCAGCTTAAATGTGGTCTGGATAGAAACAAGCTGTTACCTTCAAATTCCCCTGAAAACTATGCTCAATTAATTTAAAGAGAAATCTGGGGGGTAACACTGAGCACCCCCATTTATTTGTAAAATAAAAACCTTGTTTCCATCAAATAATGTTTCAAGTGTGAGGTCCTGCTTCTGGTCCATGTCTGAGCAGTTTATCTAAGTATAAAAAATATATTGTATTATTTTTAGCCCGTGTATATGAATATACCGTATACTGAAGTGTGAACAGCTTTAGTGTTTTCCACTAGGCTGGAAGATGTGCTTAACTGAGTCCTGGACCTCGTGCAGCTCACAGCTATGGGTGATCACAGGTTAGCTCAAGGAACAGCAACTGCTCTATGTGGGGAGGAGGGTCTCAGTTCACCTCCTCCCAAGTCCTCACTGGTCCCAGTTTGCCACAGACTCCCATAAATTCCCTGTCAGCTGCGGACTTGTTACAATAATCCATGTATATTTAGATAGTTTGTCTGATGTAAACAGGGAATCATCTTAAATGAAGCCAGTTTTCTTTTTGCTTCCACACCACATGCAGCAGCAATGTCCGCTTTATATGGCTTGTCAGCGTGCGAGCGCGTGCGCTGGGGATTTTTCTAAGATATGTATATTGAATTTAGATTTGTGCTCTTAGTACCTTCACTCATTCATTCAGAGCCATATTGACTACATAAATTGAGTGTTACAAGTAAGAGAGAGTTTAGCCATTATTTTCTCAGTGATTTGATTTAATGGCCTGGGTGTTTTGGCCATTACTTCTGGCTTTTCATTTGCATGGATTCTTGGCTCTGCTGATTAGCATGTTTTTTATATTTGCCATTTAATTTTTTTTCCCTTTTGGAAAGCTGAATTTTTCATGATTAATTAAATTTCTGTGTCTATTTTGTATCTTCCATGCGCACACAACTATAGATATGCTATATATTGTTTTTCCTTTCTCCCCTCCGTGCTTATTATATGGAGTTAAATGCAGCTGTCTGTTTGACAGGAATATTGTGTACTGTATGTGGAGTGATATACAGGTCAGTATATTACTGATGAATAAAAGTTTCCTCCGAAGGCAGCTGCTGCAGATTACTTAGCGCTTGACATGGCGTGTCTTTGTGTCACTGTTACCAGGTGAAATTAAATCAGAACAGGAAAATATTAATTTAAAGTAGGGGATAGAGGCCGCTCACTTCCAATTACTCTCTACCCTGTCAGCTTTATATGGGCGCAAACAAGGAAGGAGGCTGGATTAATTGCTTTGGACTCTGCCCCACTACAGGCCCAATTATAGAAACATATTGGCTCCCAGCACTATTATATACACTGCTGTGCAGGAAATTGTGTGAAATTTTAACGGATTTCAGATGTAATAATAGAGAACACGATTCAGGACAGCATTAGCAGGCTGGGTGGAATCTTTACGGATGGGTTAAGGTTAAGCTGTTTGGGGGTCCTTTGTGTATTAAAGGATCATCTGGTTAACCCATGTACTGGGAGCTTTTGATACTGGCCTGGGAGCAAACAGAATAAAAACATTCATCCTCTGACAACAAGGAGCTAAATCCTCAGTCAGAATGAGGGCAGAAACATACAGCGTAAGGATGGAGAGCGCAAGGCTTGCATGCGGCGGGATTCCGGTGCCGAAGAGGCGATGTGAAAATCTCTTGCATGGCATTAAACATGTTGATGTTTCTAGCTATTCTTTAAAAGCTAGTCCTGGCTAATGTCTGCATTTGTGTGAGACCCACCTGCAAAGCCTGGCTCAGAACGGAGAGCTACTAAGGCAAAGTGAATAACACTGACACTTTAAATGCGTGTTGGATGATTATTTTGTAAGCACTTGTAGGAATAGATTTCAATTGAATAGTTTAAATAGTTTAGGGGTTTTGTTCCTCTAGCTAAGCTAACAATTCTTGTTTCTGTGTTTAAACCCATGTGTTAAAGGCGCTTGATAATCCATGTGTGCACATACGTACTATTCCGTTTCCCTCTTATAAAATTGTTATTTGACTTGCTGTAGCAAGAACACGGGGCTTATTCCAAATACCGAGCAACTCTCAGGACTCCTGAATGTACTGTCAAATTACTGTGCCTCTCTGTGTGTTCATGTGTATAGCATTGCACATCAGATGTAATTTTGGCATGAAAAATAGAAATGTTTTTTTCCCAAGGTTAATTTTCTTGGAAAATAGTTTTGGAATCTCAGTTCCTTTGGTTTAGGGTAATTGGAGGGGGGAAGTGTGTGTGTGTGGTGTATGTATCTCTGAGGGCAGTTGTTTTCCAGGTATTTTGATTCTCTAAAATTTTTTTCTATGAGCTTTTTTAGTAAGGGGTTGTGTGCAATAAGTTAATTGATAAAGGTTTTTCAGTGTTGGCTTTGTTCTTTCTCTTGTTTTTGTTTACTGTGTATTGACACTGGGCCAATTTTCACGAGTAAGTTGGTGCTTTCTGGTTTCTTTCTAAAGCCAACTGGACAATTTGGCTATGGGCCCAAAGCCTGATTTCGTGAATAATATCATTACCCTTGCCCATCTGAAAGCAGACAATAAAGCAACAGGCACTGAGGGTGAGCTCAGATACAAAGCCAAACTTGTTCCTGTCCTCTGTAGATTTGATTCTATGAAAGGAAGATTTTTGCAATGAGTCTGCTCTCTGCTCCATGAAAGGACAACAATAGAGCTTGTGCATGAACATCCAGGGAGCAAATCTAGAAGATCCGGTGTACTACAAGCCCTTGTGAATGCTGGCAGGTGGATCTGCCGGGTGGGTAGTTTAGAAGGCAAATAGGAGATCTGGTCCATAGTGGTGGAAAAGGAGGGGCAGGGACTTTCTAATACATTTAAGGTGCTTTGGACCAGCCCAATGGAGAGGCGAGGAACTAAGAAAAATCCGTTGACTCTGCTGCTTCCTGCCCAGACAAAAACGCTGAAGTAATTTAGTAGATGTGCCTTTGATCTCCTGCCCACCAAGTACTTTGCAGATTAGGTTTCACAACAGCCCTCTTCTGTGGAGTGAGAGCAAACTGTGAGTTTAGCAAGTGTCTACCATGCTTCCTTGTCAGTCCCTGCACAAGCTTTGAAATCTTTCAGACTGTGATCTCTGTCACTTCCACAGTGTTTCCCCCTCAGTGACAAGTGCTGCAGGTTGAGGAGAACTGTTAGAGGAGGGCCAGGTGGTTGGGGTCATAACTGAGGTAAATCTGGGTGCCGGGGCTTTACTTGGACTTGTTTTTAGAAGATTTAACCAGGTAAGACCTTACCTGCTCTAGAAAGCCACGTGGATGAAAATGCAGAGCCCTAAATAGCATAACATGCGACTTCAACCATTTCTGCCCTGCTGCCCCTTGAAGTATCTATCCAGGGAGGGGCCTGAGCTGATTTTGTGAGTCCAAAAAGCATTAGCAATGGAAGTATGTCTTAAGACATGATGTCTAACAGCAAATGAGATTGGATTTGCAGAGTCCTGTCCCCCTTGGTGGGAGCACTGTGCCACCGCAGGGGCTGAGGCTGGAGGCAGCCCCATAAGCCGGGTCAGGGGCTCTTCCCTTCCTTCCATCCTCAGCGTGCCTTGCACAGAAACGACAGTCTCTGCCTGCTAACAGGGATACAATAAAAGTGTTGCTGTAGAGGTGGTGATTTAGGGTGGCAGGGGAAATACATAAATAGCTGTCTAGAGAATCCAGGACAGTAGAAGCAAAGTAAATTCTGACCAGAAGTGGTTATTGAATAGCAGGATCTTTGCTATTTTAGTCTATTTGTCTGTCTGAGGCAAGTCTATTTAGCTCCTGGATGATTATTTGGAGGGAAGCTGCACCTCCAGCCTCAGTCCTTGCCTCCCTCTGGCTCTGCTCCCTGTCTGGAGAGCCAGCGGGACTGCAGAAACCTCGGAAGTGTCACTTGCATATTTGCGGTTTGTGCTGGTTTTAAACCAGGAGGGGGTGAAGCACTGAATTTATGACATTTGGTTTGGGAAATCTATTTTTGTTCCTTCTAACTGATTGTCTTGTAACCACATCTGTTGTGACCCAAACTATTCTATAGCATGTGAGTGGAGAGCAACGTATATAGATCTCTGGAGAGACATGTGCAGAATCTTATTCAGGAGCAGATGACAGTTTGGAAATTCTTTTGGCATTGAAGTTGCACTGATACGGTGACTGGGGAGGAGGGAGATGCAGGGGAGGCTGAAGTGGTCCAGCTTGGTCTAAGCAGTTTCTGTCTCTGTGGTAGAGCAGGGGAGAATGCTGGAGGTGTTAATGCCAGAGGGCTGTGGAGGGAAGATCTTGCTGCTGGTGTTGTCTGTCCCAAGCTGAGAAGTGGTATTGACCTAAAAACCTTTGGTATTGTCCTAGTCTGGTAGGGCTATGCAGAGTTTTAGATGGTGCTTCCAGTAGATCAGTAACTCCATAGCAGCCTTTCAGGACACGGGTTTTAAACAGATGGAAGAGTTTCCTTCTCTGGCAGCATGTTTAGGATGTCCTCTGGCAGGTCAGGAAGCTCCAAGAGCTTTCCATTCCCATGGCAGACCACTTCTGACCCAGTCTGCTGAGAGGTGCTCTGAATTGGGTCCCAGTAGCTCTTGAAACCGTGCCACTGAAAATGAAAAGCAGCAAGAAAAGATGCAGATCATTGGCACATGAGGGGATGCTGAATCACAAGAAAGAGTGATGGTGTGGCAGCAGTGAGTTGTCTTCCATCCACCTCGCCTGTAGTCACTGGGAGCCTGATACGCAGCCTCTTCAGTGGAGCCGCTTTACTGGTTACAGTGAACAATGATCAGGCCCGTTGAAATTTCTTTCTAGGAGCTTGCCAGAATTAGCTATTGGTTTGGGGGGGAGGGAAAAATAAGAAGTGTCATCTTTGAAGCCTATGAGATGAATTTGCTGCTGATTTTTTTTAAACAGAAGGACTTAAAAAGGTGTCTGTGGAAGTGAAACAGCACAGAGGGGGTTAATGCTCTGCTTTGTTGATTTTGACTAGAGCCCATGGTTTTACTACAGCAGTAAAGCCACTTTCCTTTTATGTTTAAAAGCCAGCAAGGAAAAAGTGCAATTACAAAGACAACTAAAATCTTCACTGGTACTCAACAAGGTAATCAGTTCAATTGATTTTTTTTTTTCTTTCTCTAGCCAGAAAAGTATTTAAAGTTAAATTCTATCTGTGACTTTTTTTTTTTTTAATGGAAAAAAAAATTCTGTTCTCTGAAATGGTTCCTGGTTTTAAAAATGCTCTATTTTATTTGCCCTATAAATGCAAACTTATAAAATGCGATAAGGGATCTTTCTCTTCTCCCTGCACAGACAAGACCTGAGAAAGCTCACTGCTATTCCTGCATGGCTGCCAATTGCACAGACAGATATCACTCCATTAGTCATTAGCATCTAAATCATTCCACTTCTCATTCAGGTTTACTGGGCTGTGATGGCTACTAGATTCATAGGACACCTGAGCCAGGTCTTTTGTACAAGGTCTCATGGAGCAATTGATTGTAAAAAGACAGCAGGAGAGCAAACCACTGGTTTCTGTGCCTTTTGAACAGGGAGGATGGGCTGTGCTACCATGTGTTTTCTCTATGAATTATTAAAGTTTTTTTCTGGAAATATTTTACAAGGATTGAGTTTGTGCTATGCACATAGTGGTACAGCACCCTGATTCAACAACTGTAGGGATTTTGAAAAAAACAAACAAAAAACCCCAAGCCAAAAAACCCACTTAATTTTCAAGGGTACTTGGCATCTCTCTTACTGGAGTGTGTGAGCATCTCCTCACTTCCTGGAGTGGCAGGGGAATGGAGATAAAGGAGCTCCTTGGCAGAGCAGCTCCATGAGAAGCCTGGTTTTGGGGTATTACAGCTAACATTATAGTTAAACTTGTTCTTTGTACAAAGTCTATTTTACATGGAACAGACTTCAAAAGCAAGTGTGAACAATTCAGCAGCTGCTGTAGTATAGGCTAATGTGTTAATATGGTTTTAAAAATACTGGGAGAATTCAGCAGGATTTAATACTAAAGTTTGAAGAAAAGGGCCAGGTTTGTCAGTAGTAGGATTTGTTTTCCCCACAAGAAATGAAACACTACAAAATATTGGCCTTTTTTTTTTTCCCCCCCTATCTAGTAAAAAAGTCCTTTGTTAGGGTGGAAAAGGAAAAGCGAAAGGAGGTATTTTAACTAGTAACACAAAATGTAGCTGATTCAGATCTCATAAATGGAGAGCTGATTTTTGTAATTTTTTTTTTTAATGGTTTTCCTTGAGAGATCTGTGACATTTAGGAGAACGTGGTGCAGTGCTGGACCTTGTGTCCTGTGTTGGAGTTTAATGCCAGGTAGACATTGTCTAAATGCAAATCTTCCTCTTTGGGGACTATCCTCTTTGGGAAGTGGTGAGACCCTCTGGAGCACGTGGACTGGGCAGTGCCTGAGATGCCCTATCCTGATGGATTTTATAACACATGCATCTTTGTTTAGAGGCTAGAAAGTGCCTTTCATGTTGAGGTTTACAAAAAAACCCCAAAACAACCCACACAACTCTTCCTGGAGTTTTGTAAGGCAGGGAGAAAATAAAATGAAAGTGGAAAGCCATTTAAGACCTGTGATGCAGCCCTTGCTGTCAAGGGATTGGGTAAAATCCATGAGGAGAGAAGGAAATGCCCACCACTTCTTCATTTTTACTTCATGGTTTTTAAAGGAAGTGGCTGACTTTCTGTGAATATGCTGGTTTGGGGGTTAACCCTTCAAGCATCCATGTGCCATTCCTTTGCCTACAAACCATGTATTACAAGCAAGCTCACATAAATTTCTGGCAACAGTATTCTTCCCAGGCCCTCAGGCTAGAGGGATCTTTAGTCACTTTGGATTGGACTGGATTTGAAAATAGGTCCCTAAGGTGAAGGGCCAATATATCAAACCAGTAAATCATGTTTTATACCAGCTCCTAATAATGAATGAAGTGCCATTTCATACAATACCTAAGTTAGGATTTTATTGATTAACTCTCATCTTGGTGTTCCACCCAAATCTAAGATATATTGCCTGCTGTAATTTTTACATTAGCTGTCAAATTCATCTTGTCTTCCCGGGGTTATGATGTGTACAGAGCAGACAATAAACAACATCACAGTTTCAGTGTTTATCTAATGAATATACACAGGCCAGAAAGATTAATAATGATTTGATAGGCAGAGCCAAGAGGCAGGAAATATCCGTGTTCAGGGCTGGAGCTGGGGACCGTGATTTCAAATTAACACGAGGGCTGTGGGAGGAAGCACGCCTGTCTCGCCCCACGCCTCCCTCCTCCCCCTGCCAGGCAGTAATATATGACAGAAGTCTCGAGGAAGCAAAGATGATGATTTTTTTGTGCATAATGTGAAGGAGCAATGACAATAGGAAGAAGGCTACAAGTAAACACTGAATTAATCCTCTGAATGATTTGCCAAGCCAGAGCTTTGTGCTGATCCTGCGAATCCAAATGAACCTGTGCTGCTGATACTTCACCCTGGCCTTCCCGCTGTATTGAAATGGTTATCTTGAAGGATTTGCTTCCTTGTAGATTTAATGATTAATAACTACTTGGGGATCCCCCAGTCTTGGAACAGAGTTACTGGCAATACTTTCCTCATCCCAGGGCTGATCCTCCCCAGTGTCCTTTGAATTTTTGCCTTGCCTTCGAGGCGTTTCCCAGAGGCAGAGGTCGCAGCCTCTCGTAACGGGAGAGGGAGCCCTTATCCCGGGGATGGGTCTGGCCACCGCTGTCCGAGAGGCTGGGGCCACCCTTCTCCTGGGAACAGCTCGAGGCTTTGCCTCTGGGGGCTGCGTGGGGGAGGATGAGCTCCCTTGCTTGAAGCTCACGGGATTCAGCCTTAAATCCCTCTGTGCTTTGGTCCTCCAATCTGTAAAACTGAGAGATTTGTGGCTCTCCAGGAGAGGGGCAGAGGAGGTTTGATCTATGTTTGTTGAAGCACTATGAAGTACTGGGATAAAAGGCGCTGTGAAAGTGCAAAGGGCTTGTGCTTGTCTGTTGAGCACAACCCTGTCCTGCACACCTCGGTTCCTGCGAGAGGAGGTGTCCAGAGCATCGGCCTAGGGACGGGGAGCAGGAGAGGTTTATCTGCCTTGTGCTTGCAGCCAGAGCTCACGCCGGGAGCGGGGTGATGCTGCCGGGTTTTGTTAGGTAAATAAAATGAGCGTTAAAGGAGTGATGTGCTGAGAAGGGGGACGTAGGGGAAGGAAAGCTGCTGCCTCCAGTGTGTGTGCTGAGTCAGGCTGACCTTACAGGGGTTTGGAGGTGCGTGGCTCAGAGCTGCTAGCCTCTTGCTGTTCCTGCTAGCCACGGCTTGGCAGCTGGTCCTTCCATCATCATCCTGATCTGGCAAGGACTTTGCCAGCTGTATACTTTGCCGTAGGCTGAACTGTGAGCTACTCAGGACAAGGACGTTTCCCTAATGGCAGGAGGAACAGCAGAGTCCTGCATGGGGCCTGAGTTTGCTACGTTGTTATGCAGGTGACTTTTTCCAAGCTTCCCATATTCAGTTCTCCAACCAGGTTTGGTGCATGTCCCATATGTCACCTGTACATTCCAACCCCTCTGTCATCTAAACAAGTAGTCAGATCACAGCCTGTTGAAAAATCTGTTTATTAGAAGAGAGTAACGAAGCCTCAAAACAAATTACTTCTCTGCCTTCTTTCCTCCCTTTCTTTCCCTTTGGTCAGTGTTTGTTTGCGTTCTTCTTTTATACATCCCAGCATGAAACAGTAACACATTACAGCACAAAGCAATACACCACTTATCTAATCTTGAATATAATATGGGATAGACACTTTATAGAGAGGGGGGCTGCAACAGAATACATGCAGCAAGAGCTGGCTGGCGAAGGACAATAGATTGCTGCAGATATGGATTGAGTTAGACAATTGAACCAATTATACTATTCTGGAGACTTCAATGAGATCGGAGAGCATTTCCTGAGCTTTGGTAGAAGTAATCAGCATTCCTATTCATCTCAGTCCCCGTCCTGCCTGCGAGACGGCAGCGCTGTGCAGAATGGAGCTCCTCACCACTTGTGGCCCTCAAACAATTCCCTGCCACGCTTTGCCAGAGCGGTTTCCTGTACTTTACTCTTTGTCCTGGTCAGAATTTAGAAATCACTAATTGCTTCTTTTTCCCCCTCGTCTAAGTACATGTAGGCATTTCACTTGGATGCGTAATATTTTTGAGTCTTCCGTTTTAAATGTTGTTTGATTCTGAGAGTGGCTGGTTTTTCGCCTCTGAAATGGCTGCATTTCAGCAGCTGATGAAGGGACTCTTGGCAAGTCTAAAGTGAAGCTGGTGGATACATTACAAAGTGCTTTGTAACACTTTGGGTGAGAGGAAGTAGAATGACCTATGCTATTTCTTTTTAGCACCGTTTAAGCTGTAAAACCAGCCAACCAACTCTCTTCCAAATGTTGGCTGCTGAGATTGAGTGCAGTCATGAAGATAACAGGTGGGAAGTATTTTTCTCTTAAGAAGTCCACAGCTGTCCTAAATCAGCCCGAGGATCCTAGAGGGCTGCTGTGTGAGTCTGAATGCTTAGCATCCCAGCTAGGGACATAAAGACGCTAGGCAAAATGTCACTTGAGAAGTGTTGCCTCTTCTTTAGCAGTAACTCTGCTCCATAAATGCAATTGATCTCCTGAGAGAGGAGGGATTTCTTTAACAAATGCAAGCTTTGTGGGGAAAAATATATGAGCTGTTGGGTTTCTGTTTCTTCTGTATGTGCTCCATATCCAAGGCCTCCAACAAGTGTCAGAGCAACCACAGGGCATCTAAGGATTGCTGTATATAGGGTTACGTGCTCTACATTGTGTTGCAAGGTTGAATTAAAGTTGGTCTAGATTTAAAATCTAGATTTAAAATCACTTCAAGCAGTAATCGCGATGTAAACTTAGCAGTGAGGTTTCATTTTTTGTTTCAATCAAGTTTTTTTAGTATGGTATTGTTGCTGTTGTCAGATATTTCTGCTCAGTCTTGTGTTTAAATCAACACAAATAGGAAGTTTTGATGCAACCAGGTTTCAGTCTTGCTCTATCTGGGCTAAGAAGCAGCGTGAGCATCTTCAGCTAAAAGGACTATTTTGCAGGAGGGGCTGGGGGGAAGAGCATGTAATGGTGGGAGTATTACAAGTGTCTAAAAACAGAAGCTTATAATGAAAGTGCTTTCTCAGCCATAACTATAGCATGCTGGTGTAATTGGAATGCTGAGTGGTGTGCTGGGTTTAGGAAGGTAATAAGAACTGCAATCAGTATTAAATAAAATGTATCTTCCTTTAGGGGAAATAAATGTATATTAAATCAAATATTCATGAATCCAAGTTAGTCTTCATACATTACACAAACAGTTTTTCAAAAATGCAGCTACCCAAAAGGCCTGGTTTGATGGGTGTGAAGCACAGGGATTAGCTTTCAGCACGCTTGTGGGGAGGGAGGGCCTGGCTGGTCACCACCTGAAGGGGCGAAGCTTTCTGGGCGTCAGTGAGGTCTTGTCTTGAACGCAATGTTTGAGGAAGTGGTCAAAATTGTGCAAAGGCATTAAAAGAATTGAAACTGCCTCTTTCTAATATTTATATCCAGCAAAACCTGGACACCCACATGAGCCTTCCAAGAATGGAACCCTGAAAGGGGAGTTAGGCCAGTGTTGAGTTCCAGTGATATTTCAGCAGATGTTCTGTTAACAAGGGGAGGATTTTTGCCCTGGCAGTGACTGGGAGGATTCACTCGTCTGTCATCAGGCAGGCTTTTTAACTACTGCAAACTCCTGTTTTCCTGTCTGCCCTAACACACAGGAGAGGGATGGGAGAACTTCCTGCGGAGGAGGCAGAATGGAGCCGTTCCCTTGCCTGCCAGCCGCCAGTCAAGCTGTGGGCTATCGTGCTGGCAATGCTGTGTGATGTCAAAAAAGATGTGAAAGGTGTCAGCTTGGCACCAACTCCCAGTGTGGGTAGCACACACGTGTGAGAGCTTAAACTCTCCATAGGGGTAGAACGGCTTCCTGCTTCTCACCTGAAGGGATTCCTCTGTGCCACCGTGGTACAGTGCTTGGCTCTGAGAAATGCGTTTCTTGTCTGTGACAAGGGCTCTCTAAGCTCCACAATCTTGGGCCTGGTCTCCATACAGTATGATGAAAATCTAGCTAAAATTGTGGGGGTTTAAGGTGATTTGATTTAATCACTCTCAAGTCAGGCTATATTTGTTAGCGAACACCTCTATGTTTTGGAGACAAGGTAGTAAAATTTCAGGTTAGTGAAAGTAGTGACAAATCTATAGGTCTTTCCAGAAGATTTTGTTAGTTTAATCAAATTGGACTTATTTGGAGTTGTGTCAGCAAAATTCTTCCATGCAGTTTATGAAATGCCAGTGCTTTTATCCAACAGCTACAATCAATTTGCTGTTTGATAAAATAAGCAACACCTCAGAGTTGCATCCTTATCCCTGTCTTTATAAACAGAGGGGCAGAGAGGCATGGGGACGGATTCTGTTACCTTCCTGGGGTGAGGAGGGTTTCATTCTTGAAGACTTCCAAAAGAGCTGCACACAGTTGTGGAGGGAGGGCTAATTTGTGTCATTTGCTGAAACCACTAGGCTCTTCTTCCCTGCTTGGGGAATTATTGATTTTTATCACTCCACGACCTTACATGTGTCACTGTCTTGTGCATGCTGGCCTGTAGGAAGTGCTATCTACTGATTCACAGCTGAAGAATAATTTTATTTGTGATTACTTTCCCATTTTTGGCTCATCAGCCATGTGTTCTTGTTCTTTCTGTCAAGCTTAAATAGTCAGAAAAATGCACACAGTGATACCAAAACGAAAATGAAACATACCCTCTTCCCTGCCTCCATGCTGCTGCAACCTAAATACTTTTATTCATCTCAGTGCAGGAGGAATGTTACTTTGTAAAGACTCATCACCGTCCCATTGATTTCATTGTCTGGGTGTCTTCAACAGTTCTCTTGAATCTCTGTAAGTCAGGGAGTGGGGAGTTTGATTGCAGATATCGATACCTGAACTCCAGTGTAATCCCACTGAAACGCTGTCAGGATGGGTGAGGCAGACCGGGGGGGTTGCTGCGTGTGATTGTGCAGCTTCCCTGCCAAAAACTCGGTTCTTCCATTCAGAAGTGGAAGGGAGATGAGCAGAGATGCCATTATGGAGGAGGGGTGGTTGTAGGGAGAAAATATATGGAGCATCTACTAGAGCTTGCATGGTACATTAATTGTCTGTAGCTTTTTCCTTTCCTTCTCAAAGCAAAATTAATTATGGAGGGGTGATGTTCCTTTAATGAACATCATTTAATTTAAAAAATGGACAAGTATACTACCATTAGGTCTCTTACTTAATGTAGTGTGTTTTCTTAAGCTAAATTTGGTTATTGTTGCATTGTGAAGGTGAAGAGAAATCCCTTTTCTCTCGGATCTGAGAGAGGAGAGAGCATCTTGGCTGCTGAGCATCGCTTATAAACAGAGTCCAATCTCTCTTTGCCTGTGGGGGACACTGCTTGACCGCTTATTGCATATTTGATCAGTTTATTTCTGGATCTGAGAGTCTCCGATGGGTGTCAAGGTGACAGTCGGGTTCAGATTAATTGGCACGGTAAAGAATGGAAAGGCGGGGGACATGCGGTGCCCGCCGCGCTGGGCTGCCAGTTTTGAATGATTTCCCCCCCTTCTTCTTAAAGTACACAAAGGTGCAGCAGCACTCGCTGGGAAGTGCTTGTAGGCTGACAAGAGCTTAATAACATCACTGGTGAAGGGTGTTTTTGTTTTTGCCTAACACTAGTGAAAATAAGCTCATATACAAACCACCTCTGCTCCTCTTTCCGCTGCCACTCTTCATCAGTGCTGAACAATATAAACAGGCTGTGCCACGTCACTGCGGTGACGGCCTCCGCCAGACAGTCCAGTGCAGAGGAATGCACAGCATCGCCGCAGCGGGGCCGGCCAGCGGCGTCCCTCGGCACCCCCTTTAGCGAAGGGTGCAGAAATAAAATGTCTCAAAAATGGCATTAAGAGATGGTAACAAGAACGAGAAGCCTGGGTTTTAATTAAATATACAAGCAGTAAATTTGTAAATGTAAGTGTCCCCTGGCAGTTGCTTTGCTTTCAGGTGTTCTTTGCTGCCATATCGAATCACGATTCTAGAAAGGTTAATCTCAGATAGGTGATTCCTATTAAGAACTTGTGCTCTTACACTTGTAAAATCAAATGGTCTGCTAAAGGTAGACAGCTTACTTGAAACATGCTTTTAAATAAGATGGTCAAAATTAGGATTTTTTTTTTTCATATAAGGAAAACGTGAGGAAAAAGGTCTTGATTTTTAATTGCTTCTGCTTTTAAAGATTGAATATGGTGTTTCTGGTCTGATTTCTGGCTATCAGCACTATGTATGAAGTGTGATTCCTGGCATATGTGTCATCTTGAAAGACTTTAAAATGCAGATTTTTTAGAGAAACCGGAACTGAAATTTCAATGGCTGAAATAGGAGCTATTCCATATAAATAGTTAGGAAAGAAAAATCAAAATACCGCTGTACTGAGCTGCTGCTGAAGGTTTTTGGCAATATGCTTGAAGGCCAGGGAGGAGGATCTCAAATATTCGCTACCCACTTTTTAGTGTTGCTGCTGGGGCTCTTGAGCCTGTTGCAAGCCCATTCTCACTTGCTTTAGTGGGTTTTGGATCAGGCGGTTGCTTGATCAAGCATCCTGATTTTCAGCTTGTTGTTTTTCTCTGGTGTCAAGCGGAATGTTTGTAACTGAGCTGCTGGTGACACCTGAGCAACTGTGTTTTAGTTGATTTTTTTTTTTTTTTTTTTACCTTGAAATTTTGGGGGGTTTATGCTGCATGTAGATACGGAAATATACACTCTTCCCCTCATTTTTGTTTTATACAATATATACCACTTGCTGTGTATTATTTTCTCCCACTGTCAAGGGGTTATTGCATTTGTCATCTCCTTTTGCCATGTGGGGCGAGATGCGGTATTTGTTAATATACAGGCGAGATGGCATTTCCACATCTGTGAAATGATGTACTTTAGAAAGTCATCCGAGGTGAAAAGTGCTATGTAAGGGTAAAATGTTATATGCCTGAAACAATGTCCATGAGCAATGATCATCTTCAAGCTCTCACCTCTGCAGGTCCTAGGTTTTGCCACCCAATCTCCCATGCTCAGATTAACTTGGGAGTATTAAACAAGTGCCCTGTGCAGACTGCTTTCCTGCTATCTGTTCTATGCCTTTTGAGCAGAGAAATGCTAGCTCCTACATACTAAAATGGGATTATTTTTTTTTTTAACCTGAAGAAAACTGTATTCCATTGTTATTACCGTCATTCTCAAGCTGTGTTTATACTCGAAAAATTGCAAGCCTAGTTTCCAGCAATAGCTGCCAATAGAAAAGATTACCTCTATGTTTTGAGCGTTTTATTGGCTTGTTCAATAGCACTTTTCTGTGATTTGCCATGACTGGAGGGTCTGACCGTGGGGCACCGTAGCCAAGAGGTCCCAGCACCCCCTTTGCTACCAGCCCCGTGCAGCACTGCTCTCGAGAGCTGCCTGGCCGTAGGCAGCGTTTTCAGTTGTTTTGCATTGAGGTTGCTGGTGAGCAACTTGTTTATGTTGAGGCTCGATGGCCTGTCTCTTCGTGGAGCTTGAACTTGCCACATCACGCGTGTACGCGTGCGCATGGCGAGATCTGCGTGACGTGGAGCTGCCCGCGAGGAGCAGGAGGCTGCTCCAGGACCCCTCTTGCCTGCAGGGTTAGGATTTCTTTTTTGCTTTATACACTCTGTAGTTGGTTTTTAGTTCTGGCTCGGGGAATACTTTGTTGACCAAGGCTGCGAGAGGCTCAGTTCTGCCCTTGGCATGCAGGCAGGGTACAGAGACGGAGCTAATCCCGTTAGTGCTTTAGCCCGTCCAGCAGCAGAGTCCTCAGCGGAGCTGGTAACAAATGCTTGCCATTCTGCCCGTCCACAGGCAAAACCGCATCCTGGGCTGGGGAGAGGTGCAGAACCGTGCTGTGTGGAGCAGGAGGGATTGGGCTGGCACGGCGGCCTCGGGGACGGAGAGGGGTGCTGGCAGCCTGAGCCAGGCTCTGCCGTCACCCACCACCTTCCCCAGCGCACCCAGCCAGCAGCTCGGACCATGCAGCGCGGCCCTTCCTCCGCTCCCTTCTCCCCCACTCCCCTCTCTGACAACATAAGAGGGCGCTCTGTCATCTTCGCTTAGTTTTTTAATCGTAGTCATTTCGTTTTGGTGGTGGGATTTGCAGGCACAGGGTGGAAGTTCTTTACAAACAGGCAGGAGGACGCGCGATAACAGAGCCCGGCGCTCTGCCATCGGCACTGTGGTTGGTCTCCATCGCCGCTCTCCCCAGCCGGGCTTGTGTTCCTTGGTCGCTGGTTTGGCTCTTTTTTTTTTTTTTTTTTTTTTTTTTTTTTTTTTTTGAGATAGTTAATCTGTAGCATTGAAGCAGGGCTCCAGGCTGGGATTTTGGAAGCTGTTTGAAGGGGTGTGTGTGTGTGTAGTTTTAGCTGGAGCAGTGTGTCTAAGTCCCTTTGCAAGTCTGGATTGCGGGGAGAGGAACCCTCAGTCCCGCTCAGCCATGCTGTGTCCCTGCACGCCGGCTCCTGCTGAGAAGGCACATCCTGAAAAAAATTTACTCACCTTGTCAGTGCTGTCGTGTGGGTGGTGCGGGATGAGCTCTGTGATCACCGCTCGGATAAAAACCCTGTGGCTTCTCGTGAGCAAGCAGGTCCTGAGAGGCAGGAGCAGTGCAGCTCCCACGGCCGGGTACCGGCTCCACAGCAGGCGGCTAATTCACCTCCAGCAATTCCTCCAAAGTGCAGCAATCTATTTTGGCTTTAACAGTATACTTTTTAGTTACTGGAGGAGGTTAAGTAACTCTGCTGATCCATCCTGTTGTTAAGTGAAGGTAGCAGGGTGCCAACAATTAAAGAAGTAATTGTTCAATTGGTTCTGCAATAATACTCATTGATTCTTTGTTTGAAGTGATTCGCTTTTCAATCCTCTTGCATTTAGAGATCTTGTTTCACCTGTGTCAAGGCAAGTTCAGGAAACCTAATTAACTGGGTTTTGTTTTTTATAATTAGGTCCCTAAAATAATTCATAGGTGGTGTTAATAACCCCATTTAAAAATCTATTAAGCTTTTGGAAAAGTTGGACAGAATCCTCTGTGCTGATTTTTTTTTTCCCCCTCCTCCTTTTCCCCTTGGAGATGTGGTGCTTCTTCCTTTTGCAGCGCACTAATTAAAAACAGTAGGATTATGGTGGGAAATAATATGCATGTGAGGTTATCATCCACAGGGCAAAAGGAGGCCGCTGTCTCCCTTCCCCTGCCTCGCTCCAAGGTACACTCTACATCTTTAGCGTGAGTTGGCAGAGTTCATTAAAGGACAGATTGCTTGTGCATGCTGCAAGGACCCTTGGCATTTGCGAGGCTGCAAGCCGGGTCCAGAAGGGAAACGACAGGAAGAGATAATCTGCGGAAAACGTTGGGTTTGGATCATCCGCTGCGACTTCTAAAAGGCAGGTTTCCTTTTATGGGAGACCCTCCCCAAAAGACTGTCTGCAGAGAGAGGATTTTTAGACATTTAAACATTTGTCCCAGCCTGCTCCAGCCCCCCTGCCCTCCCCACCTGGCCATCTCGGGCCTCGTGACGGCTCTTCCTGGCATGGCGGCGGTGCCGGGGCTGTGCCGTGCTCGGCGGCAGCCAGCCCTAGCCGTGGGGAGCATTTGTGCAGACAGTCCCAGCTCACTCGCAGTGCTGCACCTGAACACACATTTAGACTCCTTTTAGCGGGAGCAAGGAACCAGCTGCCCCATTTTGCACGAGCTGGTGACTGGGGAGAGGCTTCTGCTGTGTTATTTTCTTCCCTCCACTGGAGCTCTCGCAGACCATTGCAGATAGAAGTTGTCTGTCCGTCTGTGCTGGTTGTGTGTGCTCCTCCGTGCCGCTGGCGCGTTTAAGGGCTCCGCTGCCATCTGCGAGCAGGCCCCGCTCCCTCAGGCTGCTGCAGCGTAATGCGGGGAATCATGTGCCCTTTGGGATGCCAAGACTCTCCGACATGGATCCTAGGAGGAGTTTAAAGGAAATGCTGCCTTGTGGCTAATGCACAGACATATGCCAGCTCTGGGCCCTGGTGCTGCTGGAGCCAGTACAGGCGTGCTTTGTCCTGCCTCCTCCTGAGGAGGTTTTTTATACGTGTATGGCAACAAATAACTCGGTAAGCTCGTGGGATCCCATAGGATGGGGGATCTACCTGCCGGATGGTCAGCGTGTGTGTGAAGGCTTTGCCTTGGAGTGCAAGTCCTACCATTCTCCCTGTGCAGGGGATGTATAAATTCCAAAAGGAGACATAGCAGGAAGATCTTCTAGTTAAATCTGGCATTACCTGCAAGGTCTGCTCTTAGCATCCTCAGGGAAAGTTGCAAACCATTTTTTTGCCTGGCAGAGCTGAGATGATGGCTCAGAAGTCCAATATGACCTTCTCTGTGAGCTCTGAGGCATGTCACACGTCCTGAGCAAGCTACAAGAACAGTATTTTTCCACCACCACCACATTTTCTTCCTGAAAGTCAAAATGTAAATTTTTTTATTACCCCTCATGAATGTGACAAAGTCCTACTTAAAAATGTAAAGACTCCCATCTTCACATGCACCATAAAGGCCTTTGCGTTCCACGTGAAGCCTCCAGACTGTTGATTTATTATCGCGCTACAGTGGCTAGAGCAGGAGAGCAAAGTTAAATCTACAAAAGTGGCTGATGTGACAAAATTAACAGTTGTCAGCAGCAGAGGGGAAGCAACCAAAGGCGAATGTTAATACTCAGCAAACTGTGGCATGGGGAAGTGAAGTTGACTTCACACTCGAGTTGCAAAAAGCCTCCTGCAACAGTGGGGCAGGGCGAAGGGGGATGCTAAGGAGCTGGAGGAGGCGGCAGCAGAGCCGGGGAGAGACTGCAAGGACAACACAGCCTTCCTGGGGAGAGCAATGAAAATAAAAGGTGAAAAAGCCCCACAGAGTACTGTCCTTCCAAACCTGCTTGCTCTGATGGTGTGAGATTATTTTCTTAGAGAGGAACAATTGCTGTACAGGGGGTCTTGGGCAGTGTTCCCATCGGTATTTGTGGTAACTTGGGTCTGGGCTTGCGCAGCTGGAGAATTTTAGGCTCAGACAAGGAGACAGTTCAGGAAAGGGGGTGGGGGAGGCGGGGGGAGGAATAGCAAGCCTGTTTGTTTTGTTTTGATTTCGGTTTTTTTTTTTTCAGTTTGAGCCCAGTGCTGAAGCTCTTGATGTTATTTTTCTGAACCGACAGGAGGGGGCAGATGTCATATCTTGAAAGTGGATCTGAGATTTGGGGGATGAGGTTAATTATGGGGTTATTTGTTATGAACTTCTGAATTGAGATCTTTTTGCTGAGTGGGCTGAGTCTGCAGTGTGCAGCATGGAAATCTGGAGCCCTTGTCTAACAAAAGGGGGAATCCTGCGTTCGGCAAAATTGTTTATAGTGGCCCAGGGTTAAAGCAGTTAGAGATGTTTGCTGCTGCTTTCTGGACTTCAGTCATCTCTTTTCACCTTGACTTGTAACTTTGTGGCTTTCTTAGATGGAAATGGCTGTGCCATTCCAGCAGGGCCCCTCTTTGGCTATTTGTGGTGTTGCTGGCAGGAACCAACTGTCCTGGTATCTGGGAATTTTCCATGAGTTTTGCTTGAACAGCTCTGATAGAACAAATGACTTCCTAGATGGACATTTTGGAACCAAATCACATCCTTTTTTCTTTTTTTTTTTTTTTTTTTTTTTTTTTTTTCTGAACAGCACATCTTGAGTTCATGAAACAAAACATTGTGAGAACTTGGCTGACCAACCTTTTATTGGGAAACGTGGGTCACAGTTTGGATCAAAAGCTCTCTGCAAGACTCCAAAGCAAGGGTCTTCCCTGCTAATCCCGTACGAGAAAAGAAAAGGTTAATACAAGATGAATTGAACTATTGTAGTGAAAACTGCATCATTAGAAGCCTCCTCTACCTGCAAAATGCACAAATACAGCTGAATTCACAGATGCATTAGGGTCTTCTGCACCAGGAATATTTGTCATCTCAGAAGAAAGTGGAAGAGGCTTGTACTTCAATGCCTGACATGTCACTACATGCTGTGAAGTGCAAATAGAGGAAGAAAAATTAACACATAAAAGAAATGTACTCTTTCTGCAGGAAAATTATCTAGTTAAAGCTGAGGGAACTAGCTTTTTAAATTAAAAAAAAAAAAAAGAAGAAAATAGCAGCAGTATTTTCTTTTTGCTTTGCTGGGGAAAAAAATGAGCAGACATTATATTGCAACTTTCAATGCTCTGAGCTGGAGGAGATAAGACTTTGTATAAGAGGGAAAAATACTTTCTAGAAATACGTAAAGCTGGGACAATCCTGTAAGCCCTTTTGTGTTTACAGAGCTGTCATTCTCAAATGAGCACCAACTGCAAGGCACATGCAATCATAAGGAAGAAGGAAGAGGAGGAGCTGAGTGCTGTTGCATGCATAGATTTCTCACTGGAGAAGCTAGGTGCTCATCCCCAGCACCTCCACAGCTTGCCTTCCCTCCTCCTCTCCCCTACCCACTTAAAGATAAAAAGGGGGTCTCAAACTTTTGCTCAATTGTGTAAACATATTGCGTGTAAAAGAAAATTATTCTATTATGAGGCATTGTTAAGTACTTTAGATCCATTATGTGTCTATTTCTTGTCTTTGGTTTGTTTTTAAAAAGGTTTTTGAAGGCTAATTGACTTCTTGACTCATCCCTTGATACTATCAGCCCTTATGGATTTAGCTGACTTCAGAGTGAGTGTCTGGGGTTGAGCAGAATTGGGACTCTTCAGAGTAGAAGCTTGTCTGTTACTTGTATTCGCAAAACTCTGGATGAAGGAGAGAAACAGTGCTGGGTTTGGTTCTGGTCAGCTAGATTAGAAGCTGTCAGGTAGTGGAGCTGTGCCTAAGAAAGCAGCAGGGAAAGTAATGTTATTTGTTGACCTTGGTCTTTGAAAAAAAACCACCCAAACACTGGAAGGGCAGTGATGTGGGCATTAAACAAAAAAAACCCAAATCAACTCACCTTATCCTTGTTACCATGATAAATGGATTAGTATCTTGTGATCTCATGGTACCTTAGCTGGTTTTGTTCTGTGGCTGATCAAGACTTAAGGCTGCACATGCATGAGCTGTGGTGTGAAGTTGGTCCTTGTGGGCAGGAACCAGAGACATGATTCAGTCACATGTCCTCGGCTGGGCCCTTGAGAATAACCCCAGGCAGTGCAAAACTCTGTCTTGTACATCCTAGTGCTGTAAAAGGAGTGAGCTGGGAACGTATTAGCTTCACGAGGCATCGGATGTCCAGAACCTCTGTGCCTGAAGTCCAGGGCTTTAAAATGTTAACCGTAAAATGCTTCTACTGCCACAGATTTGAGGAAAACGTTAAACCAATTTCATTAGCCTTCTATGTTAATGTTAGCAGCAAAAGCCCTCAGAATGGTTTCACTCCTGAACACTTCACTTTGTCTTCTCAGCTATTTGAAGTCCTGACAGAAGTGTCTCAGAATAAGGTACGCTTGCAAGGCTTCTGTCTTTATTTTCAGGATTATGTTGTACGTTCACATCAGAGAGATTTTTCTGAGTGAAGTAGGAGAGGACTGCATTACCAAGGAATTTCCTTGGCTATGAAATGAAATAAATGCTAAACTGTGCCCCAAGAAAACATACCAACCAAACTGAGTGAAACATATCTGGTATAATCTCAGCAGCTTGTAGTTATATACATAGGTTATTACAGGAGAAGGGCTTTACATCTGACCAGCATCTTGGCCTTTTGATAAATTAGGATGATGGAGGTGACTTTCCAGCAGGAAGATTAGAGTGGCAGCTATGATTTGTCTAACTCTTTTTGCAGGTCTGCTGCCTGGTCCAGGTGAGAAATCATTTATTACAGAGCCAGGCTGTCGTTGCAGGGCGCTCGCTGGCTGCAGTGGATGATGCGGTGAGCAGAGTGGTGGGGCATATGGTAGGATTTGGATTTCAGCCCCCTTGGGAACAGGGAAACCTTTCCCAGTACGGAGGACCCTGCTGCAAGGAGGAGCTGCGGGGTCTGGAGTGTGAGGAACTGAGAATGTTAGCAGGCCTTTATTCAGTCTGGTGGGTTTTAAAGGGAAGTGGCTGAGTTATCAGCCTGTGGTGACCACGGGCATGTCTTCTTGCAAGGTTGCCATATTACAAGCTGCAATTTGCTGCCTCCCCTTTGAAGAACTGGTTATCTACAAGGAAATAACCCCCTGCCTTTACCTGCTGCCATGTTGTTGTGTGGTTGGCAACTGCATCACTTCTGTGCTGAACCTGGAGGTGGGCAATGGTCAGAATTTCACAGCTCTGCTGGTATGTGCTGAGTTGAACCTCTTAATCTTGTGATGATGGTGCATGCGAGGGATGTTGCTGGTGCCTGCGATGGGTGTGAGCACACAGCACTTGTACAGTAAGGCTGCTCCCAAAGGTCAGTTGTGGGGGTAGGAGTGATTAAATAAGGCTTATTTTGGATCACAGCAGTATCCCTTTTTACGGCACAGTCTGTAAAGTAAAGGCCACCCAAGCTTGTTTTCTTTAAACCTTCTCTCTAGGCTTGTGAGGTGCAGACTTCAAGCTGTAGACTAGCAAGACATCTCTGTTTCCTTGCTCCCCCCATCCTGATACAACAGGACCACTGCCTCATCCTTGCCCCGACGTGATATCATGCCAGAAGTCTGGCCTTTGCAAGGCAAAGGGCACAAAGGGGCAAGGGAAGACTTGCTTGAGACCTCCTCCTGGCAGTCGCTTTTAATTGCAAATGGTGTGATTTTAAAAAAGGGGGAGGGAGAGCTCTTGCTTCAGGCTAGGGAGCAAGAGATTGAAAGCTTGCTGCTGTGGTCATCGGAGGTGAAGAATAAGTCATAAATGATCCAAGGGCAAAGGCCAAATATAGACTGATAGCTGCATTGTTCCCCACAGCCTTGGGAAGGACCTTGGTGCTGCACTGTGCTTGAGGCGCCCGTGGGCTTAACCCTTCCCTGCTCAACGCTGCTGGCAGACGGCAGATTCCAGCAGTGGATGCCCCGGGTTGTTCATCTGGGTGTCGGTGTCCAGCCAGGCTGTTGGGTTGTGAATCTCTTGCAGAGGACCAAAGCCTGCTGAGAATTTCTACAAGGGACAGCAAGGAAAACAGAAAGCTCTGTCTTCTTATTGCTTAAGTGAATACATGGGGTTGTGGTTTTGAAACTCTCCTGTGAATATTTGCTCCAGAATGTCCTGTGCTGAATATCTTTTTCTGTCCTTTTCCCAAACAAGTTAATGTAAATATATTTGCCTTGGTTTTTCCTCTTAAAAGGAGCATCATAAAGTTGGGAGCAAACCTCAGAAGGCCAAATTCCTGCACTTGGCTTTGATTTTGCTCTAAGTGTTGGACAGTCATGGGTCCCCAGTGTGACACTGTCTTGCCAAGGTGAGTCTCCAGGGCATGATCAGGATTTCCTTGTAAACTGATGGGTCGCATCTGCTCACTAGGGAGCCAGAGGCATTTGGCACTGTTTAGCTTCGCATCTTTCCTCTTGCCTGTCTTTGTTAGCTTCTTTTTATACTAGTGTACAGCACAGATATTCCCTTACACAGTCTCGAAGTCTTATATACAACCTGTGAAAGACACAAGCTGGTCGAGTTGTACTGAGACACCGGGTGAGGTGTGAAAGCTGGGCAGGGCTGTTACACCAGCTCCACCTCTTTTCAGAGCATCGGGGCTGACCTGGACCCAATGTTACACTCCCCATTTCTGTCCTCCCTCTCAGAGCATCAAGCCACTGGGGCAGAGGGTCTGTCCCCAAGACACACCGGCATGGAGAACAGGCTTGCCCCTGGTGGGGCTGATTGCCTCCCAAATCCCAAGCCCATTCCTCCAAGCGGAGCACTCGTGCTGAGCACAGAGGCCGCCTCCCGCCCTCCTGGCCAGCTTTCTGCAGCTGGCACCGTAGGCATCCATCAGTCACTGTCCCTGGTTAATGCTCAAGCCGGCTGTGGCAGGCGGCCAGCAGCCATGATACAATCTTCCTGGAGGAGAGAGAAGCTTGTTGGCTTTGTAACTCCATTTGCTACCCCTCCCCCTTCCCGCTCTAGATGAAACGTCTTTTATCTTTAAAAGAAAGTGTAAAGAAAGCAATTCCCTTAAAATATCTGAGCTGGTGCAAACAGTACTGCGGGCTGCCTGCAGAATTTGGCTGACGCTCAAAGCACAGGACCTTGCAGTGGGATGATGGGGTCCCTCTGGTGAAGGTTTTCCTGCCCAAGTCCCCTGGGCTCTGCCCAGACCCCTTCCTCTGGGACACCTGGGCCGGGACGCTGCTGCCTGCGGCTGTTGGCTGAGCACCGCCTGAGCCATGGGTGTGAAGTCCAGTATGCCTCAGTTTATCCTTTTCCTCCATTTTACAGATGGTAAAAGTTCTTCCAGCACCTGGATTTGTGCATTACAGCAGCGGACGTGTGAAGGGCTGGGAAAGAGCAAATCTTACAGCCAGGGAATGAAAGGGAGCTTGGATCCAATACCCTCCATGTGCTATATAATTCATCTTACTGTATGTGTGAGTGAGGTGTCACTCTGCTAGCAATTAAGTTAATTCCTGTCTGCGTGGGGTATTTTACTGTGGCAATTCCACGGGGTTTTTTTCTCACAAAAGTCCCTTGATTTTTCTGGACCAAAATTATCTCAGCATCGGCTTCACCAAAGTTTAATGGAGGCGTGCTAAGGAACGGGAATATTTTAGCCCATTATCTTCTAGGAGAGGCAGCGGCAGGATTTTCTCTGTTCATTGCCAGGCAGACTAGAGGCTGGCTTCTTGTATGTTTTGGTTTGTTTGTTTTTTTTTTTTTAAAAAAAAGGCAAGCCCTTTACTTTTGATGCAGGTCAGCCAGGGGTACAACAGTGTGAGTGCACATTTCTTTCCCTTCCATGCCTCGTGCTGACGGGATACTCAGGGAGCAAGAAAGCTCTGTAGGGAAAAACAAACACATGCCTTAGCCTGTCGTCGAGCCCCGGCATTGCTGCGGCAGTCCTGTGCCCTGCATGCATTATTCCTCAAATCAAAGGAGGAATCGGCAAGAAGAATGTTTAACTGGAGCCTGTGATCCTCAGGTGTGACACTGGGGGCCCCACCGCAATGAGATGCACAGTCATGCTCTCTCCGAGACGCAGGGTTAAAGATTTGCTTGGGGCCAGTCAATAGCACACACTGAGTATCTTCCTCAAGAATGTGTCTGCTCTTTTCCTGCCTCCAAGTAGCAGCACTTGAGTCTCAGTCCCCTACTTGAATCACTGCACTATCTCCACTTCATCAGAAACCAGAGAGTTGAGTCTTTGATGATTGTTGTGACTCACGGTGTCACAGAACTACTTACCCTGTGATTTCAACTTTAATCACTGATCCACTATCTATAGAGCTGCCTGTGGAACAGTTCAAATTGTAATTATAGGAAGCTCATCTGCTGCAAGCCACAAAGCAGGCTTTACCATATGCCTTTAAAGGTGAACTAATGTCATGATGAAATAACTGTGTTTTGCTGCAGATTCATACCACTGGCTGGGAAGTTAACATACAGGATGAAAGCTCTGACATTTTGCAAGCTATGCTATCGCTCTCTAAGTCATGTTAACCTAACATTCCCTGTTGTTTTACAAGGGATCTGCGGGTAACTGGGAAGTGTCCTCAGACACCGGGAATGGGGAGGGTGTGTGGTGCCAGGGGGATGTGCCGAGGCGGGTTACAGAGCTGTGCGGTGGTACCTGTGTAATACAGGCTCGAGAATGTAGAAGTGGGTTTTTTCTCCCTTGCCCCTCACCTGACCTTGACATTTATTTTGGTCTTTTTTTCCCTGCTTTCGAAAGGTATTTGCTAATTTTCTTGGTTAGGGTTATTACTGTCTGCCTCTGCCTCCATCTCCATGCTCTTAGAAACATTTTCTAGGGGCTGTTTTGTGTCTTCCCTTGCCCGAGTGCTAAAAGCCCTGGCATGTCTGCCCCATGCTAGGTGTTTCCCATGCTGCTAATGAGAGTATTCACACTCCTTAAAAGCTCAGTGGTTGTGCACAGGGGAGTCACGGGGCAGGATGCAGGTGCAGGGAAGTGACTTGCCCAAAATCTTAGAGTCTGCGCAGGGGTTTCTGCAGCTATTTACCCACATTGTGAGGGTGTCTGCAGCACTTCACGTCTTAAAAACCCAGGAGACAGTATCAGAAACATTAGCAAAATAAACTTGCTCCTAACATGCTGTAGGAAGTAGTATTTGCCTTCTCAGCAGCAAAAGGGGAGCTGTAAGGCACAAAGCAGCTGAGACCCCTCTTTTCTGAGGCTCTGTGGTGGAGTTGGGAATGATCTCCCAGTCTTTTCCCATCTGTGCAAGGCACAGTGTTCAGGTTGGGTTTTCAGGTAGAGACCTCTCCTGTTCCCTGTATCTGCAGCCCCTAGTTTGAAGAGGGGCAAAGCGGAGATGGCAAAGCGAGTTTGTTGAGAGAAGTCTTTCAAGAAGCCTTCAAGAGGAGTGAACAGTAATGCTGTTAGAGACGTGGCAGAGGTGGTCGTGCCCCTCAGTCTTTGCTGACCTCCTCCTCCCCAGGTACGGATGTGCTTCAATAGTGAAAGCTCCACATTTGAAGGATGTTCGGAAGCTGGAAGGGTTGATATAAGTCCAACCCAACCTCCTCTCAGTAGATACCCTTTCTACTGCTATTTTCTTAATTAAGCCTTTGCCATAAAGTAGGGAAATGAGATCTGCAAGTCCAAAGTTGGCAACCCCTCATGGCTGCTGGACCTCCAACTCTGCCTGTGCTAAACTGCTTCTCTTTTCTCCTGCAACTGGCCACATAAAGATAAGTAACGAAGATGGTTTTATTGCAAGCAGCTGGGGAAAATCACGTTGCTTCAGTTTCCATAAAATAGCCGAGCCTCAGCTTTTTTATCCTGCCCATTCGCACATCCACTATAAAAGGGACATCAGTTATAAACATTTCCTGTTTGTGCATACAGTCTTCCAGTGCTTATGATGTATAGACTGACAAAAGGCTTAATGCTTTGAATATATAAAACACAAGGCCTGTGCAATGGAGGGTGACAGTTGCCCTTTAATGTTCTGCTTTTTAAAGATCAGGGTAGAGTTCAGAAAGCATAGTCATGAGGTTTAATGATTTAATGGGGACGACTGGGGAGCAAAAATAGTTACTACACCCTGGGGAAAAGTGGTTCCTCATACATATTACTTTAGCCTAATGGCCTATGAATGCTTCCTCTGTGGCATAGGAGGGTGTCACGGTACATAGACTCTATAATACTGAATGGGTTGATTAAATGCATATTAAACAATACTAAATTGGAAAAAAAAAAAAAGGCGCCACCAACTGTATTTATTCTGTTCTTAGAAAATGTTGTTACTCATTCAATTTCATTTGTGATATTATTATAATTTTCCCCCCATTTCGTGCTCGTCGCAGAGCGAGGGAGCCAAGTGTAAACACCGTTGATGGATCGGAGGTGGCGGGGTTCTCGGCTCGCGGTGGATGGGGAGGTGGGGGCGAGGGGGCTGGTGCTGTGGGCTGAGGAGGGCCTGCCTGGGGGGCTGCTGGAGGTGGGCTGAGTGGACGTGGCTGCAGGTGGGATCTTCTGAGACTGGCAAACAAAGCATTTGTCTGGAAAACGGCTTTATCCTCCTTTACCTCCACACTGGTGCAGGTCCCTGTCCTGCGCTTTGTGTGTCCCCTTTGCTGTCCGTCCTTCGAGGGGACTTGCCCTGAGGGCTCTGTATTTTGTTCTTTGACTCCGCCGTGTAACTCAGCAGTGCCACCTCCCTGGCACCCAACAAATGCTGTTTTGTGTTATCAAACCAAAGTCACAGTTGACTTGAGGAGTCAAAGCGTTCATCCTTCCTGCAAGTCCAGCGCAGATGGTGGAGAGGGCAGCCCCCGTGCGTTCAGCTGTGCTCTCGGCTGCAGGGCTTTGTTTCCACTGCCCGACCTTAACTCCACTCGCCATGTCCCGGCGTCTCCCGTTAATGATTGCGCAGAGCCTGCGCTGCCCGGCTCGCTGGGAGTCAGACCAGGGCGGCGGGTGCAAGGACAACTAAGGCGTTTGTAGGCGGTTTGCAAGTAAAGATAAACACACCACACACCAGCACTCCCAAATGTGTTTTTAGGACCAAAGAAAGAAAGGACTTGAGCATATGCTGTTGTTAATCTCTCCCAGTTCTGAATATCTCTGCAAATTTACAATTTTCTAGACAGACTGTTTTTCTAGTCGTGACCTGTTAATATTATGTGAATTAGTAGAGATTATAAGAAGTCTGATTAAGTCTGATCTTTTTGGAAATCACCTGACAGTTCTGCCCAGGTATTTTTATGCCATAGTATATCCTACACAAGACAATGTGTTAATTATCTCCTGTATTTCATCTCTGACATGTATATTCCCTCCCAAATCTTGTTACCTTGATGAATGAAATACCTTTTTCCTATCGCCCTTCCACCAACATGGGTTTGGTGTTTTCTTTTCTTTTTACTGCTTCAATCATGTGCTTTATTCTGCACTTTGTAGTTTCAAGCACAATTTACAGTTTGCCATACTGCAGAAGTAGCTGGAGCACTGAACACTGTAGAGCAACCCCAAATTAAAGGGAGTGGAGAAATTGCCTTTATAATAAGAACTGCAGTAGTGTTGCAACCAACAGAAATAATAATAATTTGTCTGGAGGAAAAACAACAGTCGGGAGGTGTGAGGGGAGGGTTGCGTGTGTGTCGTTTGGGTCTGTAGGTTCTGTGGGACTCTTACTCGGAGGCATCTTCTGTCTCTTCATCTTTGAAGTCCTGCTGATTTGATGAGAATGGTGTTCAAATATTTGCTTACATCCACTATGTGAACTGTTCGATGTGTTCTAGGAGTACATGAATATGAAAGGAAGAGTCTTTAAGGCCATCTAATGGCTTTGAAATGAGAATGTCATAGGTTGTGGCTCCAACAATGGTTTCTAAGATGTCCACAACTGTTTCAGGCCTAGTCCTAAAAACTTGCTTGTGCCTCTATTTTGAGGTGGCTTTAAACATTTTCCTTTGACAGTGAGCATGGCTAGAGGCTTGTATTCTCTAGACCTCTGTACTTTTTGATGGTACTTGCATGTCTTGAGCACCTGGTGATGCTGAGGGAGGATCCCATACCCCATGTGCTTGAGCTGCAGGAAGAGCCTCCTTTGCTGCTGATGAAATTCTCTCAAACATAAACAGTCATCTCAGCAGCCAAGGAATGGACCTTCTCTCCCCCTCCCAACAACTTATTATTGATAGAAACATTTTATAAATAAACATCTCTAGGTAACATATTCCATAAAATATCTAATTATAGATTATTGGATTGAACATTTCTTGCTTCAATTAAGTGATAGTTTTTTCCCCTCAGGAAGCCAGCTCAATGCTCTTTCTTGGGAAATTATGTGTATTTATTCTATGGTTCTATAGGTGATGTCTTTTTATGTTGTTAATAAATAAACTACAGTGTAGTGCTTTACCCTAAATAAAACTAATGGAGGTCAGGCTTTGCATTTAATTTTGTTTTCCTGATCAGATCTCTCCTGTCTAGTGCTCTGTGGCTTTGGTACAGGGAACTTTGTAAGGAAGGAAATGGAAGAAAAAAGGAATGAAGGAAAAAGCATAATGGCTTGTATAACTCTATATTCTTGTACCTTCCCCAGACCAGATGCATTTAGATATTAAAAAAAAAAAAAAAAAAAAAAAAAAGAGGCTGAAAGCACAGGATTCAGCACTAGTGTTGAATTCCAGTCTCATTCATCCTTTGGGCAGGTATTAGCGTCTTCAGATTTGAGAGTTTGATTTGAACTACTGCAAAGCTGGCAGCATTTTCTCACAAAATTTGCCTTCAGCTCTGGGTTTGAACTGCCCCAAAGTGGCAGTGTTTTGCTGGATTTAAATCAAGGGCTCAGGCTTTGACCCATCTCTTCTAGATCCAGAAAGCAGCTCTGAGCTGGCCTTTTGTCTGGCACAAAAGGTGGTGATGACAGCCTTGACACTGGAGAAACCCAGCTGAGCTGGGATGTCGGGGTTGTTTCCTGAGAGAGATGCTGTGGATGAAGTGTGCATCAGTTCAGAGCAGCTCTGGTGGAGCATGGTCAGACCAGACAATGCCCCGTGCATTTAGTACCTGCGAGCTGCTCACTCTGTCCTCCTGCTGTGACCTTCCTTCCCCTCCAGCTCTCATATCATCCTCTCTCCTGAGCGGTGTGTGAACTCAGGGAAACTGGATTTCAAGGGACTTGAAACACAGCAAGCTGATCCTGCACACTTCTGGATTTGCATCAGGTCTCTCAGATGGGCCAGCCTGTAATTCACCCGTTGGCCGCCTTCAGCCAGCCAGTGCGGTGGAAGTGGCAGGACCGTCTGCAGTGGTAGGAAGGTGTGAGTGTGCTCTGAGGTCTCAGAGAAGAGCGTGGCTCTGAGCTCTTCTTCACCCTCATCCTCAGTGGAAGGGGAGAAAGTCCTAATCAGGGAGCTGCAGCCTTTTGCTTGCTCCCTTACCTGCCATTTTAAACAAATGCAAATTAAAACCCTCCATAGGGTTGGTTCATTCCCTTCCTTCATGTAACTGATGTTATTGGATTTTTATGCAGCACATTACACCCTGAGCCATGTCTTCTACTATTTTGCTTTCAAATTGTATCTCCTGCCATTTGTGTCACATTTAAAATGCTAACAGTATAGAATGTCATTTACAGAATCGGGGCGTTTGCTGCGGAAAATTAATTTGACTTATTCCTTCTGCCTGTTCCTATCTCCAGGCCAATATTATGCTACTCATTCTACAAGAGTAATACTTAATGAATAGGACTATTAATAATGTCAAGGTCCATGGGGGTCTTATGGGTAACGGATAGGCGTAGACTGTAAGGGGGCAGTCACCTGACTTCGGTTAATGTTCCATGAAAATATCAGGCAGTGCAATGTAATTATGGAGCAGAGGATAGTAAAAAAGGCAGGGAACTTGGAGTTCCTTAAATATTTTTTCAAATTAGTCGGTGCTTTTTCGGTAATTTACCTGAACCTTCATCAGACCAGGTGTGAAAACTGTTTAAAATTCTAAAGAAAAAACCAACAACTAGGTACCTGATTCATAAGAAGGGTATATGGTCAGATGAGTTTGCAGTGCTCGGCAGGAATTGTGTGTGTTTGGTATTACACAGAAGGGTGTGGGATGTATGTGTGTGTCATTCCTATTAGTAGGAAATAGGAACGTGAGGAAAGGGGCTTTGGTTGTTTTTTGTGGTTGCTTTTTTTCAGCTTGCACATGTAGCATTTAAAAAGATTTAAACCTAGTGGGGGAAACACAAAATTAACATTTATAATGGGAACAAATTTTAAACAGAAGAAACAAAATCATCTTGCTGCTATTTATTGTGCTACTTGCTGTGAAAATACTAGCCACGATGAAATGGCTTGAGGCACAACCTGCCATGGGCAGGGGGCATGGCAGGGCAATGCTCGTTTTTCTCCCCACGCTCAAAGCTGCCAGCAACGCTAATGCAAGTGTCACGAGCATGTTGAGGGGGAAGGAAGAAGCTGCTCTTAGGGCCTAATCCTGCACTTGCTAGAACCATTTTTTTTTAAAAAATGGGTTTAACAGGGGTATTATTTGATCCTCTGATTTTTCTGAGGTCCTTGTTTCTAAATCCTTATGTCTAGGGTTGTGTCCAGGATTATTGGGTATGTGTGCAGGAGGAAAGGGATAAGGAAATTGGCTACTGAGATGCTGCTTCTCAGAAAAGATTTTCAGCTTTTGCCATCATTTTTGGTAGTTATGTGAGAAAATGGGATATGACAGCTAAGTCTGAAAAGGGACCTTTGGAGACCTCTTTAGTTGGATGTACTTTTGGTTCCTATTCTCTGCGTGAAAACTGGATGCTACCTGGCGCTCTCCTTGTATCTTTCTTCATTTGTCTGTGTCTTGCTCTTGGGACCATCGAGACTGAGGGAGCGGGTTGTAAAATTAGGCCCCCGATTTCCAAAGAGCAGGTGAAACAGGCTGTGAAGAGGGTTGGTGTTATGCAGCAAAATCACTTTGAGTCTGCTGTCTTCCTTTCCTGAGGAGTTAACTGTTTCCAGATGCAGACTGTGTGCTGAAATTGTGTTAGAAAACCAGAGGTGGTAAGCCAGGTTGGGCCATATTGTAGTGAAAGCATCAGGAGGTGATGTTGGCAGAGACTTGCCTTCTACTGCCTGATGGCCCAGGAGCTGCTAGTGGCTCAGTCATGGCCCAAGAAACCTCTCCCACCTCTCTCCAGCAGTCACACTTGGGAGCTGCTGTGACAGCTGCTTGGCTGTGGCATCTAGAGGACATCAGACCTCATCCAGATGAAGAGATGGTCTAGTGTGTCCCGCCCCAGCAGCAGCTGAGAGCAGAGGCTGTGTTAGCACAGAGCAGGGCAGCAATGAATTGCTGCTTCTTGCTTGGCAAGAGGTTGAGTGTCTGCCCAAAACACCACAGCTGGAAGAGGGGATGATGGTGGTGCTGAAAGCTCTGACACAGGAAGGTCTTTCTCAGCCTCTGACCACGCAAGTTCTCAGGTTTTCTGAAAGCAAAACGTTTCTTCCCTTTGTGGTTGACGAGGTCTGTGCATGCAGGACTGAGGTCAGCACCCACATGGAAGGAGGACACCTTTTCAATTAATGAGCATTGGCCAAGCTTAGCATAGCACATTGGGCTCCCCTTGGTTCCTCCTACCCCTCTTCATCCTCTTATTATTGTTATTTTTTCCCCTCGAAGAAGCTTTATTCATTTCTGAAGCGTGCATTAATATCGGCAGCATTAGGCAGCCCCAGTATGTCTCGTTGCTGTGTGGCTCACTAATTCTCACTATTAGGCCACCTGCTGACAACTCCCGAATGGAGCCGTATCCCTCTGTCAGAGTTTGCCATGAATAAACATGAAAGAGACAAATGAGGCAGCGCTGGCGGTTGCTTGCAGCCAGCCGTGCGTTATTCCTCGCCTGGTGCCTGCACGCAGATGGCTGGGCTTTGGTCAGTAGGTGCACCCGTACCTCCCGCTGGGGTGGCTTCTCCTAGGTAGTGGTTTGGGGGGCAATTTGTTTAGATGCAGAGATTGGACAACTCCTCCCAGCACTTGGGAGCCCAAACTGTAAATGATGTGGCGTAGCCACCCTTGGATTAGCAAACTAAGCATGCTTCCTGGAGTGTTTTGGAAGTCCTGTAAGCACAGGTGCCACTAGATTTCTTGAATTAAACTTGTGTGAACTTTAAGCAGTTTTGGCAAAATCTGTGAAGTTACTCTGGCTTCCAACTCACATTAATTCCCAATCGTGCGAGGTTAGGAGAGGTGGGCTCGCTGACCAACGTAGGCTTGTGAGGAAGCTGGCTATCACCGGTAAACATTGCTGGCCAGGAGTCTGATGTGCCCTGCAGACCCTCCCTGTTGCCTCTTGGAAGATGCTTTCATGCTTGAGGCAGGAAAAGATCTACTTAGATTTTGAGATAGTAAAAGAAGCGACAGGTATTTTTGCAGGGCTGTGGGTGCCTCTCTTGACCCTGCAGCAACGGAGATGGGGTGCCGGAGCTGCTCTTGGGACACCATGCAGTTGAGCATTGCCCAGTCCTGTCTAATAGCGTTGCTCTGAACTGGCCAGTTCTTCACAGCAGACCACAGGTTTTACTCCTAGCACGTGGCGTGAACCTCCTGGCACGTACAGAAGGTGGGTGCTACTCTGGGCTGCTGGTCCCTCGAGCAGGTCTGTAGCCAAAGGAACTCGGGTCTCCTGGCTTCCCTTTGTGGTGAATGCTTAGGCCATGGGGGCAGAGTCAGCTGCAGGAAGGATCTGGAAGGGAACTGGGGTGAAAAATCGTGACTACTTTTTCCTTTCCTTCCTTTTTCTCTTAGTTCTTTTAAGCTTCCTTTAATCAGAAAACTGAGTGTGGGACCAAATACTAAAGTGTCTTTTTAATGGTTCTTTGCAGTCTTGATTTATTTACTAAAAAAAAAAACCCAAACCACAAAATACTGAAAATTGAAATGAACTTTTTGAAATTTTAAAAAATTTTCCTGTGGTTGAAAAACATCCTTTCTGTGACACAGCTCTTGGAGGAGGCAATAGCTATCTATCCCTGACTATCTCTGAATAGAGAATGGGTATCCAGGGCTTTCTCTTAAACTTACCTGTTCTGCTTTGATAAACATAACAGCTGATTTCTGTAATGTTTTCTCTCTTGTGTCTGGCATGTCTGATGGGTGTAACAAGGCTAGCGTGTAAATTTTTAAGGGACATCCCTGCTATTGTACATATCACAATTAAAAAATGCACACACACACACACACACACACACACACACACACACGTGTAATAAAGGCAGGGTTTGAACTCCTGGCATGGCATGCTCGGAGCTGTGCAGAGGCAGCCAGCCCAGCAAACTGGTGTGTGTAGGTGAATGCTCTTAAATCCCTGGATCACAAGAGCTCAGGGGCCATATCCACAAACCAACATAGCTTCTTTCCCTTCGACCCCCATCTTCTCCTGCCACTCTTTGATTTCTCCTCTTGCCTCAGATTTACAGCTACCTTGTCCAAATATATTACAGGAAATAAAGGATAAAATGCTTTAAAAACCTACCTTCCCAAGCAGGAGAACAGGCTTTGGTGAAAATAAACGAGCTGGTTTGTTATATTGCTCAGCTTCTGTCACGTGAAGGTGAGGCCTCCTTTTTTTATTATTATTATTTTTTATTGCTATCCATTTGCCTTCATTATAATTTATTTGTTAATCCATGCTCCAGCTCATGAATTTTGCATTTCGGGAGGTGGAGAGAAAGGGGAGGGGGATTCAAAGCACCAAAAAAGATGCTGGCCCACTTAAAGGTGAAGGACACAGTTGGAGGGCAGGGCTGCCTTTCTGGCCTTCCATCATCCTTTTAAAAGGCAAATATGCAGTCAGCAAAAAAAGAAAAAGAGGGGGGGAGGAAAAAAAAAGCTAAAGACTTCCCAATTAATAATTATTCTGATGGCCTCACTGGGATTTCAGAACCTCACAGGTCAGAGAGGACAAATTCAAACCCCCTTCTCCCGAGTTCTTGTCCTCAGGTGAGCCAATGGCTTCTGTGCTGTGCTTCCATGTCTCCTATGCCAACTTTCCTTCCTTCCTTTTCTTTTTTTTATGAGGCATCCTGAGTGTAAAAAATATGGCCTGCCTTTATGGTGCTCCAGCACGAATGAAGCTATAAAATTATGAACAGTTTTTATGATGGCTATTCAGGGGATGCTTTTATATTGATGGTGCGCATGCTGTATCTATCTTTTTTTCCCCTTTCCTTTTTGCATCCCTTCTTTCCCTGAAAAAGATGGCAGTATATGTGCGTGTGGGGGAAGGATCTGGCGGGGGGGCCCTGTGTAACTATTTTTCATGCATTTAATATATTAATTATCCGGTAAATGCTCCCTAGGCTGTACTTGGGATGCCGAAGAATGACAGCTTTTCAACGAAGCTCCAAAGGCAGCCCATCAGCCCACAGTGTATTATGTCGGAGAGGTCAGGGTGGGGTTAATGTAACTTTTTATTTGCTGATTTTTCATAGACGGGAGCAAAGCTGGTAAGGGGAAAAAGAGAGAGAGAGACTGAAAAGAAGGTGCAAAAAGAGCAGAGATAATGGCAAGTCTGTTACGTCCCCCTCCTGCCTCCCAGCCCACTCCATGGCAGATAGGTTGATTATGCAAGCGAGAGAGATGCTTGCAGCCTTCTTGGGATGCTCCTTCTCCAGGGGTTTCTCTGCAGAAACGGGGACAAAAGTCTGCAAGGGGAAAGTCTGTCGAAGACAAAACAACAGTGAGAAATCCCACATGCAATAACTAAACTCAAAATAGATCATCCATCCTCACTGAAAATAGATACATCTAGGGAAAAAAAGCGGGAGGAAAGCTTGCCTGCTCAATGGGGCTGTAAGCAAAAGGCACTAGCCAAAGCTGAGCTGGATGTGAACTGTCACAGGATCCTGCTTCACATGGTTTTTGGCTCTGCCAAGAGGGTGGTAGGTCAGTCCCTGTGAGGGCCTGAAGCACTGTGAGGACAAGTACTGCTGCCTGCCCCCCTCGCTCCTTCCCTCCCCTGCTTTTATGAAGGGTACTGGTCTGGGGCAGCCCTGCTCTAATGGCTGGCTGTATCCAGTATTGATCTAAGAGGTAATAGGGGTTTAATTTTCTTTTAAAAGGCCTGTAAGTGATCTCAGGAAAGATACTAAAAAAAAAAATCCTATCTAAGTCAAGGTGGAAAAGCTAAAGAAATTTGAAAGAATTTAAATCTTTTAGTTAGAAATTCTATAGCAGCGTCTGCTGTGACTGTGCGGGAGGGTTTGTGTAGCTTTAGCATCTGCCCTGTCAGGCAGAGGTAGTTGCATATACAATACCGTGGTTTTTTATTTCCGCTAATAAAAATAATCTTAGGGTTGTATATATTTGGTTTTAAAGTATCTTTTGTGCATGCAATATACATTTGAATGAAGAATGTGTAGAGGAAGGGAGTGTTCATGTGTGTGCATTTACTCAGTGGTTCACTGATGCTCCTATTACATTGGAATGGAGTAAAATGTGTCCCACTGAGTGTAATTACTACAGCCTTGTTCTTTTTGTTTTCCTTTTCTTATGCTCCAAGAAATCCTAAACAAGCAGGATTTGGTTATGCTGTATTCTTTAAGAAACCAAGCTTGTCCCAAGCCACAGGAGGTGCTCGGGACACCCCAGGCTTGGGCTGTAGGAGCGCAGGGTGCGAGGGGCACGTGGCTCCCACATGGTGCCTGGGGCCAGTGCAGCCAGCTCTTGGGAGGCCAGGTAGCCAGTTCTTGGGAGGCCCCTTCACTGGTTACGCTGACATGAAGGTGACGAGGGCAGCGGGAAAGTTGCTCCTGCTGCTTTTTTAGCAGCACTCGGCACAGCTGCAGTTCAGGAAGCAGCTCTACCATGAGCTCAGCTTCAGGTGCTTGACTGACAGTAAGAGGGACTCCCCAAATGCTTGAATTCAGCCTGATTTGGTTGGACAGGAACATGAAGGATTAGCGTGTGCTTATGGTTTGGGGGGTTTTGGTCTGGGTTTCCTTATTTTTAAAGAGGACTTCTGGTTCTGAGGAAGTGGAAGCAGAAAAATGCAAACTGGCAGATTTTACAGAAGTCGTGGGTCAAGGTGACTGAAGCAGTGGACTCCAGTTTAGATCCCAAAGGCACTTAATTATGTTCTGGACATTGCCACACAAGATGCTTCCCTGCTCCTATGGGAGACTGCGTGTGTTTTACTGTTGTGGGTTTCTATTTCTCACCATTTGAAGCAGAAGAATATTTGCCATCAAATTATTAACAGAAGTGTTCTGGTTTGGTTGGGTGTTTTGGTGTTTTGTTTGTGTGTTTGGTTTTGGTTTTTTAAGAGCTCGGTGTGATGTTTGTCATCCAGGATGAAAGTGAACTTGTCCTGTGCTCTCAGAGCAATCTGGCAAACAACGGGGATACCTTTCCCTGCCTTGGCCTGGCGAGGAATACCCCCACGTGCTATGGGGAGAAACATATTTTCAGGGGACGGGGATGGAGACACCTAGACCACCCCCTACATCTGGCACACCAAAAGGGCTCTGGGATGTTGGGGCAGCATACTGCAAGCCACAGCAGCTGAGGTACCTGGAAGTGCTACAGGTTTTCCTGCCTCAGTGGTGAAGAAGTTGCTGCATGAGAGCTGGATTTACAGGAACAGCCTGATCCGAATGCAGGAAAGCTGTGGCCACTGGCAAGCCAGAATCTGGCTGTAGGCATGTGTCCAGGGTTGGAGAACACAGGGAATGGAGATGAGACTTCAGTCTGGGAGTTTGATCCCACTTGCTTTAAAGCATGTGGCTGGTCTCCTTGCTGTGCAGACCATTTAAAGGAAAACACTTCGAGTGTTTCTTAATTTTAAATGAACTCTTTGCTTCCATAAATCATATCCGAGTTTGCTCTTCCCTGACCTACAAAGAATATCTCCAGCAGATGCACTTTGCTGCCCAGTGGCGAGTGCGATCAGCAGAGGATAATCGCTCTGCCTGAAGAAGGGACGCTTACAGCTGGCGGTTACACAGGCACGAAGCCAAGCAGAAGTGCGGAGGGTTAGAATGAAACTCTGCACACCTCTTCCATGGGCTGCACTGCGGGTTAGGGCCTGTTTTGTATCCCAGGATAAAGAAAAAATGGTTAATAGTTAACAGCTGGTTACTGCGTTCATTGCAGTCACTTTTCCCCCATATATACATTCGCATTATCACTGTGTATGTTCCACATTGCTTGCAGCTGCAGTGTGGATGCTGGAGCTCAGACTGCAGGGCCAAATGACTGTAAAAAGTCATTTCAGTAGAGATAATTTTTATTTAAAACTAAGTATCAGAGCTGAACCAGGCCCCAAGAGTAAAACCTGCTGTGGGGACCTAGAAAGAAGAGATGCTTGCTGGTCACATCCACTGCATCAGCTTTTCCCTGTGTCATCAAGATAGGGATTTACTTTGCATATATGAATTTATTTTGGACCCTTTCCTGGAGGCCTGCAGCCTCCAAATAAAGGTTTTGGTTCAAGAGTAGGTTATTCTAACAGCCTTCCCCAATGGGCTGTTGAAGTAAAAATAGGCCCGAACAAAGTCATGTATCTAAGTTTTTCCCAAGATATGGAAGAGTTTGAGTTCTAAGGCAAAAGGTCTCTTAAATGGGTTTTGTTATGCAGCATAAGCTATGTTTGTTGGAGAATGCAGAGTGGAAAAGGTGTGAAATGATGGGTATGAAAAATCAGTGGTAGGAGCCCATGACCCAGAGTGCTCTGAAGCCACAGGAAAGTCCCTCTTGGACTGGGTGCTGATATTGGCACAGTCAGGACATACCAGAGGGCCACGAGGAGCTGCTGACACTTCTTGTTTAATATCTGCATGTATAGTTTAGACATTGCACAACTTCCTCAGGTCTCCCAGCTACATCCCAAGGCCTGTCTGACTGGTATCCGCTGGATCCATTCCTTTGACAGGTACAGCACTGCCTGGGGAGGGCTGTGGCTCTAATAACCATGACTCAGTATGCTCTCCAGCTCACTTTCGCCTGCATTTTTCCGGAGAAATTACATTCTGTATTACATTTTTTTATGTTAATATTTTACATTTCATAAATGTAAAATAAATAGAATAACAATTGGCAGGTAATACAGGATGCGCATAGAAACTTCAACAGAAACGCACCAAAAAAATACGGTAACAGCTTGAACTTCTCTTGCCTGGCAGAAATTGTTTCTGTCAATATTTTTAATTTGAGCTTGTGGAAGTGCAGCCTGAATGGGATGGAGAACTGGGGTCTAAGCAGATGGTTATTAGTGAACTGATAAGCCCATTCTGCAGCCGAATATCTGAGCACAGAAATCCAGGCAACATGGAGGCCTAGCACCTTCAGTTTTCTGTGTGCACTGGAAGAACTTGAGAGCATTTTAGAGTCATTTTTGAGCAGATTATTTCACAACTGTTTCGATAATTGTGCTTTATTTCAAGATAATGCCATCCAAAAAATAAAGATAGAATAAATTAAAAACTGCATCTTCAAATTACTAGTAGTCCATCCCTTAATTTTCTTAAGGTGACTGTCAATTCATAGACCTCCGAAAGCTCACTGTGGGAAGACCTTACATGTTTTACTAAGTGTAGTATAAACAGAACAGTTTAAAAATTTATTTCACAAAATGATGCCTTCACTATTTATGGGCTAATGTCAGTGCTAAAACCCTGAAATGGACTGGAAGCATGACTGTAGCTGAATGACCTTTCCTTATTCTACTTCAGTAACTGCATCCACAGGGAAGAGCAACTGAAACATCAAAGCTTGTTTTTGTTCCCCAAATCTTTGGAAACTTCATGCAAGCGCAGAAGTGGGAAGTGACAGGACGTGGCACTGATCTTGGTTGTTTTCTTTGCCTCTGGCTATTGTTTCCTTCTAGCGATTCCATGTGGCATGAAATCTGTTTGTTCTCTGTCCGTCTGCGCCAAAACCATCCTGAGTTGGGATCCAAATTCTCTTTGGTTCTTCAAACAAAGATTTATGTCACTGCCAAGCCTTAGCAAGGTCAACAGCGCAGCAACACTAGGATCTGAGCAAGAGTTTATATTCTTGGTACAGAGGAGGAAAACTGAGGCAGGCTGACAGCAGCTTCCTCCAGCGTGCACAGCACCTCAACAGGAGACCCCAGATGTCATGCTGTCTACTGTGATTCTTGTGATGAGAGGGGCTATACATTAACCAGCCTTAACACCAGGTTTAGGTGTAGCATAGGCATTAGTAACACTCCTGGCAAATGTTGCAGAAGGTCTGAAGGAGGTCTGGATATAAAATACACTTCCATGGAGAAGTAATGGTGATGTGCAGCCTGGTATGTTGGTTGTAGGCTCAGGCGATGGCTTCCACTTGCTTGTCTCAGGTGTCTGTGCAACTTTTCCCCATCTTCACTCATCAGTAAACCAGGTACAAGACATACTAATTCCTTTAAAACTTAAGATGCTTTGGATGAGAACAAAATGGGGTCATTCTGACAGCTGTAATGACTCACAACTTGGTGCCTTTCTGTAGATCACACAACAGCAAGAGTACAAACAGATCAGCTAAAATAGCAGATGACTTCTGTTGGCATCTGTGACATTGTAGGGTGAGTTCAGGAGGGTCAGACCAAACATCTGGCAAGGAGAACCATCTCAGGAAGATCCTGTGGGTTGCTGGTTTGGAGGTGTGCACAGCCCGGCCGCCCTGATGCTGTTGACAACCACCACCACCCCGGCCGCAAGAGGAGTGCTGGACCGGTAGTTCTGACCTCATAAAACTGGATTGGAAATGCAGGCATGATTAACTTGCCATAGATTTATGTGGAATTAGTATGTGTTTCAACACTGATGTTATAAATACAGGTTGGCCTCATCTAACCAGCAGGCCTTTACATAATTTCATAAGGGTCCTCACAATGGCAGCTTTAAAATGACAAAGGAGGGAAGGAAGAGCTGAGCACGGCAGGTACTGTATTAACTGCCCCCCAAATCCTGCAATGGATTATGGTGAGGGGAAAATACATTTGTGAAGAGTGATTCTGAAAAGGGGGAGAGGAAGTTGGGGCCAAGCACACAGTACTCCACACAGGGGCTGAAAGGGCTCTGGGTACCACAGAGCCTGACCCCCCAGGGCCTCCACCTCATCCCTAGCAGAGCCCACGGCTCCAGGCCTGCCTTTGTGCCACTGGACCTGTGAGCTGGCCCTGCCTCGAGAGCTGTGAAATGCTGTCGCATTACACAGATGCCTTATCTCTGGTTTGTATGAGTTTACCCCATTTTTCTGAGGGTGCTGCAGAGACCCCAGAGAAGTGACCTGCCTAAAGAGGCTGGGGACGGGACCCTTTGTCCCACACTTTAATCACAAGCATGTTCTTCTCTTTGAACTTCAGTCCATGCTTTTCAGCCACACTGCCTTGCAATGCCAACTCGAAGCTTGCCCAGAAGTTCATACCTCAACTCTTTTTGTTTTAGTAACTCCACACTTTTTAAGGTACCTCTGCAGCCTTTTTGGTTAGTAACTCCTTGAACAGCAAAACAAGCCAGCAGTGCGGGTGCGAGCCTGCTCACACTGTGCTGTGAAATGCTTGCTGCTCCACGTGTGGGAATTTTCCTACGTTCTCAGTGTAGCAAGGGAGGTGGCTGGTTTTATCCTGGGCCAGCAGCAGGCAGGCTTTAATGGGGCTGATCCTCGGGCACCTTTGCCCTACCTGCTTTGTATGTGGCCATCTGAGGCTTTTAAGCCACAGGAGGAGCGCAGGCAGGCTGGGCTGAGCCTCTGGGAAGGACGAAGCATGAGAGGGAGGAAAGCTCTGTTGTGGGATCCAAGCGATATCCCCCCCTGGGTGCATGTGAAGTGGGGGGCTCTGCTGCGGGGTGTGAGCTAGAGAGAAACGTTCTTTAGAGAGGAGACTCGGGTCTCTTCACAGTCTGACTCACAGGCTAGCGCTGCTTTCCTCTTCCAAATAATCTTCAGCGTTAGAAGAATCTTTCTTTGGCATCACCACACGACAGGTTGCCTCTCTGCAGAAGCACTGGATTGTGGTATGTTCAGGTGATGGTCCAAAAGCTGCCTTAGCTCTGGCTTCTACGGCTACTGCAACAGTACGCCAGGAAAGGTCCGCTATGAGGAGAGGGTCACGCTGGAGGGGGAATGGTGCTGGTGGTCATGAGTATGTGCCTCACAGCAGGTCAGCTCTTTTTGTCTTTTTTTTCTTTGGGTAGTGATTTTTAGAGCTTCTGTATCTTCCAGTAACTCATGCTTTAGGGTGAGTGCCAACCATCCAGACGAACTGCGGATGAAGGATCTATTTTTGCTTTAGCATATTTTTAACCTCTTTTTTGTTGTTCCAAATGTCTTCATGCCAGATTTGAAAACAAGCAAAATCCACAAGGTGCCCAGTGAGACTTTTTCATCTGTTAATACCCAAAAAAACCCTGCTACGATAGAGGGACCCTCTTGTTCTCTTGGAATAAGTTACACAGGGAGTTGGTTGGGGCAAGCTGAGCTATTGAGCCGAGCAGGGACATGGCTGTGACCTGCCACCACACATGCTGCCCTCCCAGAAGGACCCAGAATCCCAGGTTGGTCTCTGTCCTTCCCGGGGAAGGAGGCAAGATACGTGCCTCTGCCTAAACGTATCTGTATATAAACCTGGAAGAGCATCGTTTGAAATTCCAATAGATACAATACAGAGCTTTTCAAACTGTTTAAAATTTGCATTTTGTTTCAGAGCAGACTCAGCGACGTGGTGGTTGTTAGGCTCTTATCAGCACCCTGAGATGCTAAATATTTGAACGTCAGTGTGTGGGTATCTATATAAACTATTATATTTTTCTTGAGCGCTCAAAATATTTTTCTGGCATAAGATACACGTATGTATTGTACAGTGCATATAAAGCTTCCTTTAGTGTGTCTGTCAGTCTATGTGTATGTCCAGACATACAGCTGTGGGACTGTACATACATGCAGTATGCTAGGCCTTGATTCTTTCATATGTTGAATTTTCAGCATGAGTAGTGCAGATTGACTCTGTAAGGGTATCTGTTGGTAAAATGAACATTAGACATGAAGGCTGAGTGCGGTTTTAATTTTTTTCTTTATTAGCATTCTCTATGTTGTTACTCAGTTATGTAATCACAGATGTCGCAGGGATTTGTGCACGTTTCTCGTTAAAATACAAGCAAGCAGCAACATTGCCTGTATCAGTGCACTGAATCTGCAACTTCTGAGAGATGCTGGGGGCAGGTAGGTGAGGGAAGAGGAGGAGTGGTCAGTAAAATCCAGACTATTACTGAAAATAATCAGGAGCAGTTGGCAACCCTGCTCCTGCATATTCGCCAAGTGCTTGGTGATTCAGCCCTTCTCCATTTTCAGGCCAATGCGGCCGTCACTCTGAATTATTTTCAGTGAGCACTTCTATATCTCATGTCAGTTCCCAGTTCGAACCCATCACCGAGTGTCGAGGCTGCGACGTGCTGTACATGCCGATGAGCGTCCCCCCCTTCCCCTGCTTTGCTATTAACCTTTCCTTTTACCAGAGTTACCCCTTTGTCCTGCTGCAGTTTGCAGTGGCTGATAGAAGCAGCTGCCTGTGGCCAAACGAACATCACATTTACATTTTCTTTCTTGAACCAGAGAGTGAGACACAGAATTGCAGTAAATGATCTCCCCTTTCTCTTTTTGCCTCCCCCCCAATCGTCTTTAATGCATTGCCTAGAAATCTATTTCTTATCTAATTTTACTAGATGGATCAACAGGGCTGAGAATGTAACCCTTTGTCATCTACGGAAATCTTTTTATCCCATAAAAATGATTAGATTTGATGCAATTAGGATTATGAGGAGGTGGGGGGAGCCTAAGACAGTGTGCCTTGTCTACTGCTGTCTACTGACACATTAACAGCCTGTTTATTAACTGCTTTACATTTGGGCTACGAGCAATGCATTCTTATGCCTGATAAGCCCAGAGAAATGAGCACGTGTGCCAATATGAAATGTGAGCCTCACTTTTTTGGCTGTCCCCCTCCCACCTTTCTGCATATGAATCTTGGAGGAGGGCTTTAACTTGAAACAAAACCCCAGCTGCTGGAAACCGCATGTTTCCATTTGCCACTTCTCTAAGTGGTGGTTTGTGTTTGTGTCTCATCTGGCAGGGGATACGTGAACACGGATCTGCTCCTCTGCCCCTGCCTGTGTAGCCCTTGGGATGGGTTTTCGGGGGGTTGTGCTAGAGGTAAACGTGTGTGTGCTGGCTTCCTCCTTGTCTGGGTTGAATTGCTTATCCTCTTCTTACCAACGGCACCCTGCGAGTCAGCTACGTGTTCAGCTTGGACATGTTCTTGGGGGAATTACGACTTTAGTTTTGTGAGACAAGCTGCACCATTTTTTCCTTCTGCTGTCAGAAAGAGAATACATATGGGTTATATCCCACCACATTTACAAATACACCTTCCACGTCCCCTTTGGCTTGCCTGTGTTTCTCCCTGGGGTGGCGTTGCCCAGACTGTGCTCACAGAACTTGTCTAAGGGTCCGACCTGGGGTGAACACCAGCGGGTGCCTCCCGGTGCACTGAGCCTGATGGCATCAAAACAGAGAACAATAAATCCCACCCAAATCAAGGGGAAAACACAGCCAGAGGGGTCTATGCTGCGCTCAGGGAAGTGGTTTTGTCCTGCAGAGCGTCTGTGTATCTGTGTGTGCTCACCTCCATTGCAGGTCCTGCTGCCTGCCCTGCCCCAGCCCTGCTCGCGTGGGGATGGGGGCCCTGAGCCATGCAGACAGGCTGTGAGGGGTCCCCCCAAATACATTCTCCACTAGACTGGTATAGTCCTTCACGTGCATCTTTTTTAAAAATTGGTCCTCTGTTCTCACCCAAGAATATATGAGGAAAATTGCTCCTGAGCCCCCCTTTGCCTCTGTTTCCCTGTTTGATGTGAAGAATAACTCCCAGCTGAGAGAGGTTCAGGGCTCAAAGAAAACTTTATGTAAAAACAAAGGAATAGATTTATTGCAGGTCCTAGATACCACTTACCAAAATAAGGCTAAATAAATCTGAATTGCACAAACTTTGCATGTAGGGTTCCCACGTGAGCAGCATCTCCCTGTGAGAGGCATTGAGGTGTGTGCTATACCAAAGCTCCTCTCTGACACAAGTCAAAGGACAAAATCCAGCCTTTGTTTCTCACGATTGCCAGTGGTGAGAATATTTAATTTCCAGACATCTCTGTGTTGCTTAATAGCAAGGCAATTATTTTTCCTGGTTTTGTTTGCAGATCACAGATATTCTCATAATGGTACAGCTCACCAGCCCCCTCCTCTCCACTTCTGCTGGTCATCTGCATTTAATTACACCTGCTTCTGTGACTCTGTTTCAAGTTTCTAAAAATAACTTCAGAAATAAGTTTAACAATAGAAGCTGTGCACACCCCAGTCTGTCCCACTGTGCCTGCCACGAGCAGCCCCGATGCTACTGACACGCCAGGTTCAGAGGGTAGGAGATTGCTTCTCAGGATACCAGGGAAACAAATGATGTTATAGCCCCGTCCTCACAAGAATTTATTTTAAAACTATTCTTACTTAACACCTTCCCTTTAAAAATCAGCTTCTGGGACTTTTGGAGAGATTTGCCTGCCCAGAGCTCATCCTGTCCCATGACCCAAACACGTTGAGGTCTAAATGAAGTTTTACGTTGTTTTAGTGGCAAAAGAAGGCACAGAGATGACTTCTCTAGCAAAGGAGGCTGAATATTTGCTATTACCTTTTTCTCAGTGAGAAATAGAAAGTCAAGCTGGCTCAGCTACTTCCTCTGCGGTGGGCATTAGCAGCTGTCTGGGCAGTGTTCTTCAGTAGATCGGGGGCTGCCAGCGTTCCAAATACAACCATCCCGAGGATTTGATGTTAAATGGGGTGAGGCTTGTGCTGCGTCGGGTTAAGCCTGTATCAGGATCCATTTTCTCTTCTCTGTCTTTTTTAATTTTTTTTTTTTATTTTTATTGTGAACTTAATAGATACTTCTGTGGGACAATGATAAATCTCTCACATTCCCTTGAACCGAATAGGTGTGAGGGAGCCCAGCAGCCTGTGTGAGTACTGAAGGATCGACGCAGTAACCCCGCAGTTTGGCACCCGCTTGCCTCTGTATCCCAGCAAAGCCATGGGATGGGGGATGAGCAGGTTTCGGAGCTGATGTTTACAAGCCTTACTTTTACTAGCGGGACAAATAGCCCCTCGTTATTAGGAGCAAAGCAGTGCTCTCTTTTCTGGGCACTGTGATCCGAAGTAGTAACCGAGACCTTGGTAACTTTAGCACGCGGGGCACATTTTGTGATTTACAACTAATGCGCAGCCTTGCCAGCGCTTTCACAGCCACTCCTTGTGCTCTAGATAGATAAGCCCAAATCCCTCATTTGAAATGCCAGTAGCAAGACCCTTGAAGAGTTTATGCAACGTCTTCCCATCTCTCCTGCCCCGCTGCAGCTCCCTTCCCTCCAGGGAAGGTGAAGGCCCAGCCTAAAGACATCTCGGATTCTAAATGTGCCAATGTTGTGCATCCCCCCTTGACTTCCAATTGAAAAAGATTACAAATAATGTTAAATAATATAGTTTATAACCTCAGGGCTGTTTTCAAAGGTGTATAGACCAGTTGTCAACAGGCAGAGAGGTAGGGAAGGGAAGGGAAATTATAGGCTGCACAAAAGAGGAAAGTAAAAGTGAAAGCTCCATAAAAGAAAGTGGAACTATTATGGAGCAAAATGCCAACTCATTACAAAACAGCCAAATAAGAGAGAAATACAGCTTTACCCGTAATAGCAGTTTACAAGGGAACATTGTATTGCAACATAACGGTGGTGCTATAATTTGCTCTAACAACTCCAATTATGCCTTTTATTGATTTGGCAACACATTTAATAGGAGTAGCCACACCTCTTGTGTTACAAATCATTAAAGGTGTTGAACAGTGTAATTTTAAAATTGTCCTTCTCCTACAGATGTCAGTGTGACAGCATAATTTCCCCTGATTTCTGCTATGTAAACAGTGCGTTACAGTAATTTCCCCCTTACAAAGCAGAAATGTTGTCAGCCTGGGTTTTTTTGTGCAGAAACATCCATTTAATATTTTCCCCCCAGTCTATTCTCCTAATTGCTGTTTTTTTTTTCCTTTTTCCCTCTTTCTTTTTTTCTTATCTTTGGAAAATAAACACACTGTTTTGCCATCTTCTACAGCTACCTTAATTGCTACTTAAATCTTCAATATGCACTTAACATTGGGGAGGTAAAACCCTTTTGGTTCAATTCTGTTCCACTTCACTCAAGTAGCATTTCAGAGCTGGTTAAAAGCCACGTTATGTCCTGGTAGCAATTTTGACAGGTGATTGCAATTCCAGTGCCAGTTTCCTTGCAAAACTCAGAAAGCTTCTTGGAAAAGAATCAAAACTTTATAATTTTTGTTTTCTTCCCGCCGCAGAGGATCTAAATTTTGTATAGGAATCAAGGAGAAACCTCACCGATGCTCAAATTAGAGATATTTAGATAGGCATAAGGCTTTGAGCTGCCTCTCTGCATAGGACTGGGCTCAGCAGCCAGGTCTGCCTTCCTTAGACCCCAGAACAAAAGATCAATTTTAAGAAAAGCAGGACAAGATATATGAGAGGGCAGGAGTTGACATTTACGCTGCTTAAAAGCTGAGGCAGTGTTTCTCAGCCTGGCAGAGGATGGTGGTTTTGAGGAACTTGTGAAGCCATGCAGAGACCTTTTCTGCTGGCCGTTGCTCCCAGAACCAGAGCAAGGGGTGAGCCAGAACACATTTTCCTGCTTGCAGCTCCAGCAGCCCTTTGGTCCCAGGGCAGTGCGGCTGCAGGGCTCGCGGGGGACCGGGCAGACAAAGAATGTGTTTCCCCTCACTCTTCAAGCACATGCAGGCGGTGACGTGTGTAAATGAACCTGACAAGCTCTTTGAAAAACAAATAGAGGCCACCAACCAAGCTTTTGGCACGCCAACATGCCACATGTTTACACCAAAAGTGCCACATTGCCCTGTTTGCCCGCTCCCAGCGCCTGGCCCCCGGGCAGCAGCCGAGCGGTGCCTGTCTGCATTTGTCTGGCTCCAGCAAACTGTCTCATTAACAGCTGTGTGGAGAAGGGGAGGGGGGAAAGGGAAGAAGAAGAAAAAAAAACAACCAACCAACCAACCCAACCCCGAGGAGGGTGACATTTTTCACGCTGGATTGAGTAAAGCAGCTCTGTGTCCTGCTGCCAGGGCTGACCCCCATCCCGCCCCATCTGGCAGCCCCAGAACAAAGCACCGCGAGCCGGCCCGGCTGGGCTGACACTGGCCACGCACCCGCCGGTGGCTGGGCGGCCAGCTCTGCTGAGAGGTGCTTTGCCACATTTCACACGTGCGTGCGTGTCCTGAGGCGCCAGACAGAGCTGCTGGGTTCTCCTCTTTCTCAGCTGTCTTGTGTTGATTCGGGATAAGGCAGGGTCTGTAGGGACGTCTCGGGTGATGGTGGCCGCTGCTGCAGGATAGAAGGTCCCATGAGTTGGCCGAGGGAGGGTGCAGCCACCGTCACCATAATCAAAAGAGTGACCTACACCCATGATGTTGAAGGTTAAACTTTTAGAACGATGTAGCAATATTATGCTTAGATCAAGAATGATGTTCTTTGTCTATGTTAAAGCCAAAGGCATCCCCCATCAGAAGAACAAGTAGATAACCTTTGAGCAAGGACATCCTGGAGACGTTAGACCGTGGAGAGGATACATTGCCAGCTTGGCAAGCAAACTCAAGGTCCATGCACCCTTCCCTGAACTACCCTCCTTCTAATACTAAACATCACGCCTATGGGTCAAGAAGACCCTTGCCCAGGTGAAGACCCCTCCTCTGAGCATGTGTAGTAGTAGAAGTTTTGTGTCAGGAGTGTTATAATTGAATGTAAGTTACCAATCATCAAAGAGAGGATGGAATTGGAAAATTAGTAGCTCTGCAGGTTTTGTGTATAAATACATTGCAAAAAGTCCTGTTGGTGTGCTCGATTTGTGGGAAACCACCAAGCAGTGAGGCTTATGTAACCCTAAAATAGACAAGCAATGTCTGTCCTGAGTGTGTGATTATTGACCTATCGCACACCGGGCGACAAAACCACATTTTGGGCGACAGTGAGGCTTGCTCTGCTGCCCGTGGCAGCGGGCAGCCCCGGAGCTGGAGGCCGTGTGGCAGTGCAGGGCTGGCTGGGCGCGAGGTGCTCGAGCTTTGGAAGGCTCCAGGTTTTGGCCATCCCAGCCACACGTGGCTTGGCGCTGGGACAAGGTGTATGGAAACACTTCAGTATCTGGACGGCTTTCCAGCCACGAGGGCTGGATGGCGGCAGTCATTGCCAAGTAATCTGCAGGTGCATGAAGACATGTCTCGTGTTGGCCAAACAAAGCTCTATATAATTACCACCCTGATCTTGAATTAAACTGGAAACTAGCCTTGGCTCCAATGGAATCTGGGCAAATAATTAACTAAGAGTGACTTTATTGGATTAATTTAAACTTGTTTGTGGAAATTTGGTGAGTAAAGCCACTCTTGATTTTCTCAGATGTGTAAATGCATTTCTAAGTAACTCCTGGGTGTAGGCTGGAGTGTTGCAGGTGGGTCACACTGACCTTTCCACAGCAGTGCAGCAGGGTCAGGTTTATGGCACCAACCATGTGTTTCTGTGAATTAAAAATTAATTTTTCAGAAATTTTCCATAGAACCTTGTACAAAATATCCTACATATGCAAATGTCCACTAGGGCGGGGATGGAAAAGGACTGGTGGGCGGAAAAGTGTTAGTGAGGACGGGAGAAACCTGTTAAAAAAATTATGAAGTCCGAGACTCGCCTGCAGAAGCAGGGAGGAGGGGTGCTGGCTGCCTGGCCTGGGTCAGCCGGAGGGCCGCGCTCTGTGCCGCTGGCACTGCCCTCTCCTGCTTCTGCTCCGGAGAGCTTTGGCTCACGGCGGGACTGCTGACGCGTGGAACACCCGCTGAGCCTCTGCCTGCCCAGCACGTCGTGGGTGACAACAAGCTGGCATAGGGACGAGCGTGTGTTGAGGAACTAAAGGAGATGAGCTTTGTAACAGTCTCGTGTATCTGGTGTTGGATAAGGGCACTGATACATGGAGCAGGAGAATAATTGCATGGGAAGACAGTGGCAAAACTAAAACATAATTCTCAGAAGACATTAAACTATTGCTCCTTCCAAGAAGTTTGGCTGCGTTGAAAAACCCAAATACAGTGGGGTTTCACCCCTTTAGTGAATAAGGGCAGATTCCCTCGGGCCCGTCCCTGTCTTTGTAGGAGGAGAGCTGGCCGGGTGCTAAAGGGAGAGACGGGGCGGGGAGCAGCAGCGTGGTCTGTGCTGGGACTCGCTGACGCGGGGCTCCAAGCGTGGTATTAACTCCAAGCTTTTCTGCGAAGGAAATTTGTTTTGCTAGAACTAATCATTCACATGCATTTTTCATTAGCGTTATTATCCCAAAGAAAGGCTGCTGTAAAGTGCTTGCAAGGAGAGGAGATATTTGCTACCTCTAGGGGAATTTTACAAAGGGAGAAGGAAGGAGGGGAGTGTAGCTGAATAGCAGCTCCTGTTGGTATTCTGGTGTGATGCCTCTGAACTGATCTTCCCAATCAGTTCAGACTTAATACCAAAGCCTGCTCAAATATACAAATCATAAGGAAAGATTTCAGAGGGTTTATGTAGCTTGGTTTGCCTTGGTCTTCTCTGGATGGAAATTGTGAATTATTTTGCTCTTTCTGGTTTATACAACCATTACCAGTGAAAATTACTCCACGTGCCAGGCCCCTTGTTCACCAGGTTTGTGTTAGATGTGCCAGGCCTGTGCAGGCCAAAAGGGAATCCAGGAGGCCTCCTCTGACTGCTTTAATGGAAGCAGAAAGCAGAGCACAGTGCATCTGTGTCTCCTTTTTGTTTTTTCTTAAGGCATTCTCCTTCAGGATAGTCAGAAGATCCAGATGCCTTTTTTAACTACCATAAGAGAGTAGAAATGGGGTGGCAGGCACAGAGGGGACTGTGGGCAGCTCTGACCAGAGGGACTTGGGCACCAAGTGAGGTGGATATGCAGTGGGGTGATAAACTGGAAGACTACGACCTGCTGGGGACAGATATTGAATTCCCCTGCCCACGGGGATTTAAAAATAAGAAAAAATTATCTTGGCTTAATGAGGAATCTTTGCATCAGCATGGATATAAACCAAATTAGTTGTAATGTAAACACGAGGCCTGGAGAGGCCGCAGTTGTGATGGCTGGTGGAAGGATATAGGAAGTAGGGTGATGCCTCTTTTCATAATGATTTTGGCTCCATTTAAGTTGGAGATCAGATGCTCCCCAGTAAAGATATAAATTATAAAGGCACTAAACTTCAGTATCAATAAGCTCCCCAAATTTATTTGCATTTGTTATCTGGCAGTTTCATTTACAGTGAAGAAACTTCCACTGTGGATCAGATCTTTTTAATATTTCCTCATAACTTCCCAGTGACAATCACTTTTTCCATTAGGAGAGATCAGACACATAAGTAATACTGAGAGAGCTACATGAATACCAAGTCATTCATTAGGAGCAATGCCACTGCCATGAATGCTGAGTGAATAGACAGTGAGGGGACACTGAAAATTAAAGGTTATTCTAGGTTCATTAACTTCTGCACTCCTTTCTAAAACAAAACCTTGGGTGAGACCAGCCTTTGACTCTTAAACGGGATCTCCTTGTCCCCTAATTTAAAAAATATTAACACCATTTAACTATTTCCCCTTTCTGCTTAATAAGTGCAAGAAAAAAAGTGTTTGAATTAATGTTCATGGAAGTGATGAGCACAGACAGAACTCTGTGTGTGAACATCTTCTCTGCTTTCCTTTCACCGTGAAGCCTTTTTATGAACCTCTGACTTGATACGCAGCACCTTTTTCTTGTATTTATTAGCCACAAAGGCTCTCTGGCTCCTGGAGCCAGCAGCAGTCCACCCTGCGATGCTCCCAGGTGGGTTGCACTTTCTCTGACCACCCTGAGCCCTGGGGCAGCTGCCGCAGGTGGGTGCCACATCCCACAGTGCCAAAGCAACTCCTGCTTGGCTTGGCTTAGTATCCGGGAGGCACAAACCTCCCCATCGCCTGCTTGCTCTGGCATCCCTGCCCGGTGTGGCAGCCTGGGTGGCCTTGCCACCTGCCTCAGGTGCCCGCAGGTGGGCAGCAAGCAGGGCTTGTGGGTTATCAGCTCTAAATGCCAGTCTTGATTCTCAAACAAGGATCCTGAGCACCGTGTCCTAATCCCTCTCTTGACCTCCTTGGCAGCATTGTTTAAAACCAACCTATAGCAGTGTGTAGGGGACAACAGTCAGTCTAATGCAGCCGCTAATACCACGTAATGGTTGGATAACAGGTCCTCAGTGTTGAAATCTAATGTTTTTAACTGAAACGCGGTTTCCCCTGCTCTCTGCTCCTGTACTTAACCAAACAGGCAGAATCCCCTCCTCAGAGCAGTGGATGAGGCTATTTCAAGCAGTGGTTTTTAAAGCTCTTGGTAATTCCTGGATGGAGCTGTGAGAGAGAGTAGCTCTTAGCAGCTTGCTCTAAAGCTGAGAATGGTATTTCTTCCTCACAAAGTCTTATATTTCTACCATTTTATTCTGATTTTCTGTTTGTCTACACAATCTCTCTTTAGCCAAACAAAAAAACTAAACTGAAAGTATTTTGGTACTAAAAGTAGTTTGTCTCTGCTGCTATCTCAAAGGCAGCAGATGCAGTAGGTAGGATAGGGGCTGCTACAGGCACTGATACGTGGTGGTGGATGTTAGAGCCTGCAGAGAAAATGTCATTCAGGTGGTCAGAAAGAGCAAGCTGGCCCCATGCTATTTTCATCGCAGGCACCATAACATTGTTATGCTTTCCTGGGCTCTTTATAAGCCTTTGGGTTATTATCCTGTAAATGTCACTCATGTATGAGTGATATCAGTGGGTGATGTGCAGATTGGTTAAGGACCAATAGACAAAAATGGAGTCTTTACATACAGATGGGCACCTGGGAGGAATGACTGCGCAGTCCAGTCCACGACCGTTCAGTTCATTTGTTAATCCCAGACAATTATTACCCCAAAGACGTCACCACTTTGGGAGCTCGATAGTCACTCTTCTCCCTCACTAGAGAGGAGCTTTTGACTGGAGGTGAGGAATAGATGTGCCATGTAAATGGTCTTAAGGGAAGTCTGATACTGAAGCTATCTTGATGTTGTTTGCCTCTTCCTCTGGGCCCTTGTTTTTCTGGATTTGTTTTTTTAGTTGCTGCTTGCAGTAATTGCAGAGCGAAGTCATCAATGGATTCCACAGGCTGGTTTGTCCATCTTGATTCAGTCTCCAGAGCTTAAGCCCTGATTTAAGAAAGCTCCAAAGCTGTCTCCTTCTAGCACGGTGTTAAGAACATCCTTCGCTTGGGTCACTTTGTGGTGCCTTCCGCCTCCAGCTGGGAAACCCCCAAACACGGGATGCTGCAGCAAATTCTCAGGGTGAGCAGAGGTGACACTCAAAGGCACGGCAGGTGTGATGGCCTCGACAAGGTCACACCTCCTTCCCACTGTGCCTGAGAGCCTCCACCACCTTCCTCTCACCAGCCCCATCGCAGGCAGAGTGGGTGAGAGGCTGGACTCAGGCATTGCGTTCCCTCCTGCCTGGCCCCTGGCCACGAATTTCCCCGGCTTCCCGGGCTACGGAGGAGTGAGATACAACCATGTTGTACTATTGTTGCGGAGCCTGAATCCGTGTTCCTGCAGGGAGGGGGGAAGAAGCCTCACATCTCATAATTTTTTTCCCACTCTCCCTACGTGGGTTAATCTGTTTAGCTTTTTAACCTGTGAGCCGACAGAATTCTCAGCCACCGACAATGGGAAGCTTTTGAGCTGGAGATGGGGGAGGTGGAGAGGAGAGAGGATGGGGAAAACGTATGGGAGGTGGGGCTGGCTGGTGAGATAAAATATCCTCCTGAATTTCTGGCTGGAAAATTATGCTGATGGTGGAAGGCGAGAGGTTAAACTGAGGCAGAAAAGTTTGTGTCAGCCCTTTTTTGATTTCTCCCTTCTACAATTACCACCTCCTTTTCTCTCCTTTCTCCCCCCACCCCACCTTACTGTACCCCCTCCCCGTTTGGAAAGAAGGAGGTTTGCTGTCTTTGTATTTTAACTGTAGCAAAAAGATTAAATTGTTTACGAGCTGCGAGCCCCGGCTGCCTGGATGAGCTGGGAGAGACAAAGATAGACAGTCTAATTCTCCGGTGTACTTTGTGCTTCCGTCCCCCTGCGCTGCCACTAATTCTTTTATCTGGCCCCAACACTCCAGGCATTATGTGCATTCATAAAAAAAAAACCACCCTAAAAAAAAAAACCCTAACTGAAGCAGGCAAAATTACTGTTCTCTGCGCTTTACCTCTGATAACAATCTCTTGAATACTGATTACTTTTTTTTTTCCCCAACACAAAGCGACCAACACAAGTTGGTCTTTAACCCTTTATCTTTAGCAAGCAGAAAGACACGAGGAACATCTTACTCAGTTGGAAAAAAAAAATAGCATACAGAAGAATTACTGTTATCTCCTAGCCAGAAGAGGAACAGCAGAGATAAGAAAAGCCTGAAGAATTAAAAGGAACGTTGCATTTGGGCTGTAAATTCGTGCTGAAGCTGGTTCTATTTGTCTGTCACTAGGGTTCATAATTTTTCGAGGTTGTTTTGATAGACTTATTGTGAAGACTGCATAGAAAACTCATCAGCATTTGTTGCCTCTGAGCATTATTGTCAGTGGTAACCGCATGGTTATAGACTGGAGGAAGATAATGGTTGAAGTATAAAGGAGATAAAGGCAAAACCTCTTCTCATTAAGGGCTATCTCCACCTCTGCAGACTCTACAGTATTGAGTGACTGGCGCTAGTGCATTGGGCATAAATTATAGCAAAAAAACTAAAGGCAGCATCATTATTTCGAAAAAGTTATAATGACATGCCACAAGCTTAAGACCTATTTACTCCAAAGACTGACAATAAATACCGAGAGAGCTTACTGTGGAGTGACCAGCACTGCCTTCCTATCGATTGTACCCCCGCGCACATCTGTCTGCAGGTAGGCTGCTCCGAGAAGCCGTGTGGGCCTCGCTGCACCGCAGAGGGGATCAGCCCCAACCTCTGTTCTACCTACAAAGCCCAAAGCCTGATTGTTTCCAGCTAACACCCCTGATGGAGGCTCATCCTCACCTCAAGTCTTTGGAGCAAGAATGTAATTTTTGTTTGAGTTTCAACTTCTGTTTTGGGAAAACCCGCCCTGGCCAGAGCCTTCCCTGGAGGGTTGTGCTGAGACTGTGCAGTTGGAGTAACCTAAAAGGGTGTGACAGGACAGTGTGAGTCTGTCCCGTGCGGGTGGTGATGTCCTCGTTGGTGCCATTGCATTGCTTCCCTGCCCACTCGATTTATTTTTTTCAAAACTGCTGTTCTGCAAAGGGGTAAAAGTCTCCTTTCCATTGCTCTTTCTAGGTGCTGCTCTTTTCCCTTTTCATCCTCAGTTGCCTACAGTTTGATCTCTTCCTCTTCAGTGTAGGGGGGAAGAATTATGTTCAAATTCAAGCCGGGTCCACAGCAGATAAAGCACACTCCCTGGTTTTGGGTTTTTTTTTTTACTAGGCAAGCTTGTAAAAACACTCTGTACACCTGTAACACTGATTATCAAGGGCTTTTACAGGTACTTCCTAAATTGGAATTAATTTCCAGTGCTGCTCAGAGGAGGATTTTTTGCAGTTGGAGAAACTGAGGCCCAGGAGCCGGGTGAAGCTGTGAAGATTTTCTCGCAGTGCCTTGCTTTGCCAGAGCCCAGTCCCAAAGCCCTGCTCTAATAACTAAACCAAGTGCCTTTTTAGTGATTGTGCTGGATTAGCGGCCCCAGAGGCTCCTAATCTGCTATCCATATGGCACATGCAGGGCAAGGATCTACCCGCTGATCTTCCATTGTATTTCAAGGCTGATTAGAGGGGACAGTCCCCCGAGATCAAAACCCAGTATAGTCTCCCCAGCCCATTCATTTTAGATTTGCTACTGCAGCGCCCAAAAGGATGCAGCTGCCCTCGCTGCTCCTCTCTCTCTCTGCGCCATGGCCCATGAAGTGCTGTCCTCTGTGGGTCAGAGCCCGCTCAGTGCTCTCATGACATCATGAAATTCATACAAATCTTCTGTCGTCATTGTAGGATGGTTTTGTGGGCAGGAGGAGCAGTTGCTGCTTAACAGAACACAACCCTGGGAATGGGGTAGTCGTGGCACGTCGGGACAGGGCAGCAGCTTGCTGGGGTCTCTTGGAAGCTCTCTGGGTTTGCAGACTTCCCAGTAGCTCCATGGCCATCGCGGCATCCCCGCCCAAGCACCAACCACGCGTTTGGTGCTCTTGTGTGAGGGCCTAGAGCTGGTCTGTACGGTCCTGACAAAGCGCGGCTCGCGCTGTGGAGAGGGGAAGGATGCCACTGCTGTTTCTCCAGCCGTGCCTGGGAGGCAAGGCCCGTGATAGCTCCAGTATTTGTTGTTCGATCAGGTGCAATCAAGCAGATGCCTAGCAGCGTATTGACGCCATCTATAATTCTGGAAGAAAATTGTGAGGAAATGTGAATTCTGGTTTCATTTCTTCAGCTTCCCGGTGAAATAGTGCCTAGTCTGCAGGGAGATAAGAAGAGCAATAAGGCTGTTGTGCTTGATTTGGAGGTTGTTCTGCTGTTGCCACCAACTTATTGATAATTTTGTGTCTCGCTACAAATCAAGGCAGGCTGAAGAGTTGGTTGTTGATATCTGGTCTGTGTTCCCAACTTCAACTTTGTCATCGGCACTGAAATTAGATTGTGGGTTTAGTCTCCAGTTCAAAAGCAAAGTTGTGCAAGCTCTTTCTGACAAACCTGGCATTGGAACGAAGTGGAGGTTGAGCATTTGCACTGGTTTGGGTCTGAGCATCGGTGGGGGATGTTGCAGCTACTGAGTGGGACATTGTTGGGATCGGGGCCATAACAAGGCTGGTGGGCAGTGCTTCTCTCCGCTGTGCAGACACTGCTGGTGGAGACAGACATGCAATTAGATGAGGATTTGGGCGTTTGGGTGAGAACTAAGGCAAGCTCAGGAATTTCCTTGCAAGTCTTTCCTGGGATGATGGGCAGCGGGAGGGAGAGAAGGTTGTTGCTCTGTAGATACAGTGTTTGTGTCTCTGTCCTGAGTGGGCTTTCCGGATCGGTGATAACCTCAGGGTTGGCTGAAGAAATGTCACTCTAAATACAGGTATCGACCTCAGTAGAAATATTTTCATTTTATAGTGTGAAATGCCAACAACGATATCTACCTGACGGTTCACAGATTATAATATCTGTTCCTTACCAACATGGGTACAAGCCTTCCATTCAGGCTTACAATAAATACAAACATGGGTTGCAGTAATATTTCATTTTTGATGGCATAGCCGTGGGTTTTGATTATATAAATCAGGCTTTAGAAAAGGAATACAGCTTTGTGACTGAATAAATAAGTAAATGCAAATGTAAAAGTCCTTACAAATAATAATAATAAAACCCACAGCTTTCGAATGGACATTCAGGATCAACTAGAAAACATTGCACTCTTGGTGTGAATAGGAGAAATCAGTTGGGTGCAGCATGCAGGCGGGTTCCTGATAAACTAATGCTCCTTCACACAATTTACAATCCAACTGAATTCATTTGCATGACAAAATTGGCTCGGGTATTCATGTGTTGCAGCAAGACAAGTGTAACATTACAAAGAACAAGTAACCATGGGGAAGGTTAATGCAGACAATAAGGAAATACAATGACATGAATCGGGTTCTTCTTTTGCCAACCTTTTATCTGAAATAGAAAAATAACAAGCTCCCACCCCCCATTCCTACTTGGGAATAAAAGAGTTGTTTTATGGAAAGGGGGGGGAGGGAGAAAATGTGCAAAGTTGGCAAATAAAGATCTGTAATTTCCCTTTTTCTACCTCATGGATTTGTAATCTGTACATGTGTCTGCATGTGTGTGTGCGAGGAAGGTGGGAGAGACGAAGGCAGGGTATCCTTATTTCGGAGGAGGCGAGCGGGTTGGTGTGATATGCAGCCAAATGGAGTCGATCCGTCGGTGAAGGACACGTGGCTGGTAGCGGTTGTTAAATGGCCCGGGTAGTTCATTGCCGTTGTGTGGAATTCTGTACTCTTGTAGCAGAAAATCTGAGCTCTGTCAGCTCTCATGTAGCTCGACTGGAATGAGCTTTGCAAGACCTGGGGTGCTAACTTCTCTGGAAGACCTGATAGGTGTTGTAATGGCTCTCTGAAGCCACTGAGTTGCATTTTTTGCAACTCAAGGAGTTATTTCTATACCTGTAGTGGGTATCTTCTGAAGATCACATTCCCAGCTCACCTCTCGGTACCTGACAATCCAGATTACTCTGTAGATTTCTCTACATAAGATTTTTTTCCCCCCATGTTGGGTGTGAGTCTGTGTGAGTCTACTCTGCCATTAGGCACACGATGCTTGGTGATAATATAGACAGGGTTTCATTTGGAAGGAGGTGGTCAGAATTCTTCTTTGCAATCTGAAAAGCATGTAATTAGGTTGTTTAGTTAAATTAATGTTCAAAAAGAACCATTCTGAAGGGTGGAGAATGCGTAAATTGTCCCCAGGCATTTTGGCAGTTAGTGTTCTGAGGACTTTCCTTTAAGGCCCAAAGTGTAGTTTATTCCCCAAAAAAAGACAGTTTCAGTGGCTATCAAACACAGGAATCATAAACTCAGTCATCATCTTGCCTAATGTGAGCACTTGAAAAGTTTGGCAGTTGGGGTTAGCTGCTCATCTTGAGTTCTGGTATAGTTAACTGCAGACAGTCTCGACCAGTCTCACCCGTCCCGGACTCCTGTCTCCGAGCGGGATGAATCTCTTCTTGCAGGGTCTGTGTTCGGTGCAGAGGCTGCCCAGCCTGAAAGCTGCGGGCTTGCGAAGCTCCTCTGGTTCCAGCGCTCTGGAAACTTGCATCCGCCTCTCCTTCACAGGAGCACAGCTTGGCACACCGGAATGGTTTTGGAGGCTGCCAGGTCGAAGAGCTGCCTGGAGAGCCAGGGTGGGAGAGATCAGGGGGTCAGCCTTGGAGGGCTTCCCCTGGGCTCAGAGAAGTCTCTACTCCTGGACCCTGCGGTCTGCGCTGCGTTTAGCTCACAACTTCTCTTGGCGTTGCTAGCACGGTGCAAGCCTCTTGCAGCAGGAGAGGCTACGTTAAGTGCAAATTCTAATTATTCCATCCCGGAATTGCTAGGAGAGAAGAGCTGTGCTGGCTAATTGGCTAAATGCTTAGTGCATGGGGGAAAGTGTCTGGGAACAAGGACCATGTCACTCTCTGCAAGCAGACGGCATCGTTTTCCTCATTGTTCTCGAGCTGGAGAGCTGAGCTCCCTTTCCAGCTGGGATTAGAAGCTCTGACATAGGCACTAGCTAAGTACAAGGGCCCCTCTTTAGATCAGCTTTGCTCAGCAACGCAGCAGGCTTGTCCCTCAATTGCCATCTGCAACAAATCTGTAACAAGTTGACAAACGACTAATTTTAATTTAATCTTTCAGTTTCCAACTTAATGATGACAAAAAAAAAAAAAATCCGGGGGAAGGCAATGCTCACCCGCATCTTCCCTTCACACCGTTCACTCAATGGGGGAGTTTCAGTGCAAAAATGGTTAGGAGCGCAATAAGAGCCTTACATTTTTGAATTAAATTTAACCCCGGGGTGCCACTGCTTCAGAGCCTTTGGAGGCAGAGTTGTAAATCATGGCAGCAGATTCTGCTTCTGATGAGCACTTCCCATCATGATGACATTTAAACTATTAATTAATTAGGAGAGAGCAAGATGAGAAGATTTGGAATTCTCCCCTTTGGATAATTACTGTCGAACACATTTGTTACTGTAATGAACGAACAGGATGTGACTTCAGCCAGCACGTTCTCCCTGCACGCGTGTGTGTTCACATTATTATTATTTTAGCCTGCCTTAAAAGGAGAAAGAGAATATTTTTTCCTTGCAACCATAAATAGGTATCATTTGTGTTTTTAGTGTTTTGGTAAAGCCGTAGTTGAAGAGGAGATGGATGAGAGCAAGCATGACCATCAGATACACCAAGACCTGGAGTCCAGCGGGCATGCTGGGTCCTCCTGGTGCAAATCCACTTTGTGACTTCCAGTTGGGCAGCATTATGCCGTTCATCCTCCTACCAGGTCCATCAAAGCTGGTGGCAACCTCCGTCTTGAAACTTGCTTTGAAAAGAGATCCCGAGCCAGGTGCTGGCAGTGGGCTCCCCTGGCAGGGGCTGGGCAGCGGGACCCTGAGTATCCCGGTGCTCCCTGGGACATGCTGCTGCTCTGACCGAGGTCCTTCCCGTGAACCTTGGAGGAAGCTGGGCAGTGGGCACTGTTGGAGGCTGAACCGTGACAGCCAAGGTCTCCTTGGACTTTGTCTGTGCCAGGAGCTGTACTGGTGGAACCTTTGCGCAGGCGCATCAATCCTCTTTGCCTTCAGAAAGATTTTTGAAATCTTCCCTGGTTTTCCCCATTTCCACAGGATTTTGTCCTCTCTGAAAGCAGTCACTACTTCCTGATGGCATCTCTGCTTCCTGCTAGCAGAGATCCTTGTTTACTTCTCTCCTGTTAATATGCCCTTTCGCAGGTAATCAATCTTGCTTGGCAGGATCAATTAAAATGAAGTGGGGATGCTCCATGTACCTTGGTCTGGAAATTTAACTCCAGTTGTACTCCCACGTCTAAACCTACATTTGTAGAACTCTTGGGCTAGATTAACACCATCTCTGGCGACTGTAGCAGCAGTAATGATTTAACAAAAAGAATGCATTCATATTGGCTCTTAGAGGGTAGTTATTAATTACAGTCATCAGTAACATGAGGCGTTTAGGCAGAACCTCCTTACTGAGGACATTGGCTGTAAGAGCATCAGCAAGAGGCTTTGTGTCACGTAGGTTGTCGTCATCTAAACACCTTTCTGCCCACAGCACCGGGGCACTATGGGATGTCTGTGGGGGTGAAGCGGGAACCCACAGCCCTGGGGAAGCTGGAGCTGCTCAGGCAGGGTTGGGGTCCCCTCTGCAGCACCCCCTGCCACAGAGAGCCCGTGGGTGTGCTGGTGCCGTGCTTTGGGTCACTGGAGCTCCTGGTTTTCAGAGCAGAGTGCTCTCTCGCTGTCTTTAGCTACAACAGCTGCCCCTAGAGAATTATCCTCAGGCGAACCGATGATGTTTTGGCAGAGAAATGTTTAAATTTCTTATTTTAAACGAAACTGTCTCTAGGTACTTCTTTTTCATCTTTCTGATTTTAACCTTCCAAAGAGAGGGCTTTTTTCTCCTGGATGTTTCCATGACCTATTGATAGTTTTCTGTTTAAACGTCTCTGTTCAGAGTTGTCGTGGTGATTTTTTGGTGTCCTACATGAAGTGAGTTTGGGCTCCCTCTAAATTCCTGGTGTATAAATATCCACCTTGAGAGAACTGCTAATGCTTTAACCTGAATACGTGCTGTCTATAACCTCCAAGGGCTCCGACCTTCAGGGCTGCTCTCACCAGTGCAGATGCTGCTCAGTGATCAGGGAAATAAAGATGTGGATGACTTGAATTTTTTTCATTTGCCAAATTTTCCTTAATTGCTGCTGCTGTTCTGGAGCAGAGCGTTGAGCCTGGTCATTAGGTCTAGCCCAGCCACGTGCAGAGCTGTGCAAAACTTTGCTAGAGGAGGGTTATTTTCCAGTGCCCTTCACAAAGGCAAACCTTTGGTGTGGAGCTGGGGGGACACGGGGTTGTTAGCTAGGCTTGTGTCACCGTGTATCTCGTGGTACGATTGGCAGAGCTGCCAGTTAGCATCTTGCAAACATCTCCTGTAAAACAAAAGCCCTCGTGTGTACAAGAGCACGCATGGCGTGGCGGGCTATGGCAGCTGTGCTGCTGGTTGGTGAACTACTGCCCCGATGGGACACGGGCAGCTCTGCTCCGCCGGCTCCTGCCCGATTCCACGCCTGCCTTCGGCTCTCCAGTGACTTCAGTTACTGCTCCTGGAGCCTGGAGGAGCCACTGGGGAGCATGGGGCTCTGCTGCCTCTGAGCTTCACCTGGTGGGTGAGGACATGTAAAAAAACCTGATCCTGTATTGGGAAAGTAGAATGGGTGCTTTGGGTTTTGCTAGGCAGATTTTCACAGGAATTGGGCCGGTTTAAGATCCACAGTCATCTTCAGTAGATAGAAAATGTTGTATAGAAGTTACTAACATGGAAGAGACAATCTACAGCTATTTCGTGGATTTTAGTATGAAATATCATTGTTGTCATAAGATCATTTTCCTTTTTCCTCAGAACCTTTGTCACTTGAGACACTGATCTTTTCATAGGCAAGCTGTAGACTTTTTACTGTAAAAAAGTCGAAATGTTAATTTCTTTTCTGGAAAATCAGATACTTTTCCCAGTGGAAAAAGAAGTATTCTTAATGTACTCTTGTGGGAGAACAGCAGCAAAATTTGCAGGCTGTTTTTGTCTTTGATTCTTTTTTTTTTTTTTTTTTCTTCACAGGGATTCAGAGCAAAGGGTTCTGGCCTTGCTCTTATTTCTGGAAAACCCAAACAAAAACGTTACCAAGCCCTTAAACCACCGGCTTTCCCCCCCCCCTCCAAATATGACTCGTAAATTATTTTGCAGCTCTGAGCTCCCATGTCGCTCTGTCGCTCCAAGTAGTTCAGGACAGGCAGAGTTGGTGGTGCCCTGGGTGTCACCTCGAGCAGAACAGCCTCTTTGTTCTCACCTTTGCGGGATCAGCAGCCGCGCTGTGCTTGGGGGTGGCTGGTGTGAGCAGGGCTCGGCGCTGGCAGCGACGGCCTTTGGGAGCTCAGTGCCCCAATTCTACTCCCAGATGTGTTTTATAATGAATGAGTTTAATTGCATATGTCTCCCTCCGCCCGTGCCCACACAAGGGACAGGGACCCAAACTGAGACAGACAGACATGCTCAGACACACACCCCCACAGGGAAATTAGTGCTAGAGGAAAGGTCATCACAAGGTGGGATTTATTTTATTCTGATACACATTTTTTTTCCTTTTGATTTTAACTTCCATTGTTTGTTTGTTTTTGGTTTTTTTTTAATTTATAATTAATTTGACAGAAAAAATATTGGGCTGCTCGTGGAAAGGGCTAAAATTTTAATCTAAATTGATGAATATTGGAGGGGTATGGTAGAATTAATGCGTTTGTGCTCTGGTATCAGCAAAGATGATACCAGAAACCTTTGGAGACAGATAAATGCTTCATACGTGAGTCAGAAAACATACAATCAGTCAGCAACAATCATCTTTCTGGAGATTCTAGATAATCCGTGCTTCAAAGCAAAACCTGTGTTTTGGAATATTAATTCTCTAATATTCAAGCATCCAACTTTGTTCTTCTAATTATTATTATTCTTTTGAAGTTATATCAGACAAGTGCCATAAGGGTCTTAAAAAGGGCAAAATAATTATTTCCTTTATATCTTAATGCCCATGTGATGTGGAGGCTTTGGTGGAGACAGGAGTGTTTTTTTGACAAATCCAAAGGGGGAAGCTTGGCAACATGGTATAGTTGAGTGTAACCATAAATAAAACCCTGTGTGAATTCCCCCTTGGAGACACTACAGATCTATTGAACAGGGCACCCTCTCTATAAAAATTGTTCTTGAGAGGTAATAGCAAGCTATACATTATGAAAAAATATAGCACAGGGATTTGCTGTACTTGGAGCAAAACTATGAGAAAAATGGTGGGAGGTAATAAGGGATTGTCGTTCCATCCCATTAGAAATGTGTTTTATTCCAGACACCCAGATTTTATCTTCCCCCTGCACCTGAATTAGAAATGAAACTGCCAACTTTCTAGGATGTGCAAGAATCCACACAGTAATGTGGGTTTTTTTTTCTTCTTTTATTTTTATTTTTGTCCTTTTCTTTTTGGGAAGCTAATTAGGGCAAACGTAGATAAAACACTCTGTGTGTTATGAGCTTGTAAATAACAGAAAAGGGTTTCCTTAGGAAATTAACACTAGGACATACAGGAAGCTATGAAATCAAACGCTGCAAATATATACTGTATTCTCTACATAGATTAAAATAATAATAAAAAACCTCTAAAACCAGTCATATACAGGAGGGAATCCTCTAGGATTTGACTGGCACAATCCTGTAAAAGAAGAAGTTCAGTAAAAAAAAATCCACTCATTTCTAAAGAAATTTCCCAGATTAGATTTGTAAATCAAAAACCAATATATAACATGCAAGAATTGATCTGTTTTATATTCCTCAGTTACATTTTTGTGAAGCACATTTAGAAGATTTAGAACGTATTTGCGCCTGCTGGTTGGGCCATTATATGCTTGAGTTCATACATCTATTTGTGAGGCTATAAAACAGGCATCGACTACCCATGTAAATTGTGTTCTCCACAATAAATTATATGCATACTTGCAAAAATACATAACTGCTGTTGGTTGGCTTACGTAGACTGAATACTAATGATGTTTAAAGTTGTATTGTCCCTCTTCTCGGGCCTAATTTAGCCTCTACATCAAAAATTATGTAGGAAAAAACACTTTATCCTCTCACTGAGAAATAAAATGGCACTTACGGGCATCCACATATCTTTCTTTTATGAAACACCACCATTTTCATACTAATTTTAGCTGCATAGGGTTCATGGAAAAGTCTGTCTCGTGCAAACCTCTTAGGAGACTTCAGTGTGTATATACATGCACAGCTATATAAAATGTATTTTTGAGGGTTTTATATAAATGAATTGGGTTTTGTGCACGTGATACACGCTCACAGATAGTATAATCCTTTATGATAGTCAGAGTGTTTTTAATTCCTAAAGTTGAGACAGTTTTTTAATCGTACCCCAGGGTTTAGTGCGGTACCAAGAAATCCTGGAACAAATTGGCAGCCGCCTGAAGCGATACACAAATGTTGTACATCTTCCTCTCCCCTCTACCTGCTGCCCATCAAGGCAGCACTGGCTTAATTAATTGTTTTTGCTCATATTTCAATTGTCTTAAGAGCTGTGAAATGTGCCTCCTCTCACAAAGGAGTTGGGGCTGACCCTGACTTCACCATTTTGGGTCATTTATTCTTGAGCGTGAGGTCGTGCAGCCTGTGTGCCTCTTTGGTCACTTTACATATTTTAATGGAAGCCCAGGTCCTCGGTGCAGAAATGGATGAAGGCGCCGTGTAACCTCCACACAGGTTCTTCCTCCCACCTCACCTTTCGCTCTGCTCTCCCCTCCTCTCATACCACAATATATTGATATGATTTCCCCAAGTCTTTTTCAGTCTTTCTTTAGCCTGCTTTATTTATTACTTTCACCATTTATTCTTCCTTTGCCTTTTTGCACAGATCTCTTCCCTTTCCAGGTTTTGCCTCCCTCGGTGTGTTGTCTCCATTTTGCCCTTTATTCCTTTCTTTCTCCATTCCCTTCCCTCTGTTACAAACAGTCCTTCCTCCAGCTACAAATTATGTCTCTGCTTCTGCAACCCATTTCTCCGCGTGCGATGGATCACTGCGAGGTGACCAGGTACCCCCATCTCTGCTGCTCTGCCTCTGCGAGTGGGAGCAGAGAATTTTCCCGTCCTTCTCCTTCCCTGCCCGGGCTGTGCGGGGAATATGGAAGCTGTCACACACTTCCTCTCCTGCCCAATGATGTGTAGGAGAATAATATATCCCTTTTATTGGGCTCACAACTGGGCAGAGGAATGAGCGAAGCAAGCTGCCTCCTTTTTCCTCACCCAGAATGTCCCAATTTCCTTTTAACTCTAACATACATTATCACCACTGTCCCAGCCGTAATTTTGAGGAGCCCTCCCAAAAGGCTTCAGCTGCATCTCTGGGGACAAAGCCAGTGCAGATTCAGGGACGGCACTCTCCAGCGACACAGGGATGTGCTGCTCGGCTGCAAGCAACGGCAGGGCTGCAGGGAGCTGTGCTGCCAGGCACGGAAAGAGCCTGGATATCTCAGCGCTGCTTTTCAACCAACCTCTACCACCCTTGTGCACAAATTTAGGTCGTATGCTGTGCCCGATTCTATCACTGCCAAAAAAGCAGGTAGCAGAGTTTGCTTTTCCAGGGCCAACTTTTCCAGGGCCCTGAGCTGGAAAGGGATAAAGGGACAAGTGTGAAGGTGTGTGGAGAGGACATGAGTTTGTGCAGGGAGGACAGATTACAGCTACCTGAGACCCGCTTGCTAGTCCCATCCCTGGGTTTCCATGCACCAGCCCTGGGTGGCTGTGTCTAACCCCAAACCCAGCAGACGGAGCCCAGCTCACAAATGAAAGCCAGGATGGCCCTTCGATGAAGGGTCGTGATGTGCACAAGGGTTTGTATGCGTTTAATACATGTCCATATAATTTTCTATGTTGTTTTTCTTAGTGCATGACCAAATTTTTAACCTCCAGAGAAGAAAAATTCTTCCTGGAAGGGCTGTGCAGTATGGCAAACAGCAGGGATGTTAATGTGGCTTGTGGGCAGGGGCAGCTCTCAGGAGCCAGGTTGTCTGAACAGCAGTTTGTGGATTTCTGCAACCAGTTGCATCACGAATTAGTGGAAGGATAGACAAAACTACACCATGTTCACACCCCATATTGCTGATTTATTTTTTGTCATCATCCTGGGAATCCTTCTGGCAAAGCCTCAGCGTCAGGGTGTTGCTTGGGAAAGCGTGGCAGACCTTCCCAAAGGAGCATGTGCTTTTGGGGGCAGAACTGGGTGTTTCTGTTCTAACACAGCAAATTTCCACAAGTGCCTGTAGTGCTGGAAACCATCCCTGGGACAGGGAGGTGAAATCCCCCCTGGGTGGGCAGAGTGAAACACCCCTGAGACTGAGTCTCATCACAGCCCATTAGAAGAACGTGTTGCTTTAATGCCACGTTTCTGAGTTGCGGTGGCTGACAAAGTAACCTAGATATAATTTTCCTTTGTGTCAGTTCTAGCCACTAAAATTAGTATTAAGAGACACAGAAAGCTCAGTGGAGTTTTCCCAGTTTATCCTGCGGCTAATTTTTTTTTTTTTTTTTTTTTCCTTCTTTAAAATCAGGGGGAGGGGAAGCCCTTTCATTCTCTGCAGCTGGCATGTCTAAACTACTAACATATGTGCTTCTTATACAACATACAGTAGCTTAGGACTTTTCAAAAACACAGAACCCCTGAATCCAATAAAATTGCAAATTTCACTGTATTTCACAATATCCTAAATAAACATGAACAGCGTGCATTTCTCTTTCTGGCATCAAATATTAATCTGTCCGTGGTCGGAAATGTGCTTTCCATCTTGTGTGCGCTCACATTGGGTAAACACTTGGGAGATTGCTATTCCAGACCTTTCATTCTCTCCTAGAGTCAAGAGCATGACAAATTTTTCTCCTAATTACACCTGCCACTGTTTGCCTTCTAATACTGTAAATCCTCCATCACATAGTTTTTCAGATTCAGGATTAGGTTCCTTTTCTGTCATACAAATGATTGGAGGTGCAATATGCAGTTAGCAATGCACATTATTTTTTTTTTTTTTTTTTTTTTTTTTTTAAGTGAGGTATCTGTATGAACAGAACTAGATCCACATTTAACTCGTGATGTTGAACCAGGACCTCTGGGTTGTTTTTTCTGGCTGTTTTGAACCAGTGGAGCCCTCTCCCTCTGTCCGAGAGCACAGCCATCTGCTTGTCTCCGCTTTTCAGTTTATTTGGATTTGTCTCTGATATGGGAAGTTGTATTGTTCCGTATTTCCTTGCGTGTCTCGGTGTTTGTGGGAGAGCGTGGAGCTGGTCAGGTGGCAACTTCCTTCTCTCTGGAGAGTTCATGCCAGAGTGATGCTCTTTAGCACCAGGACACAAACACAGTCTTTGAGCACTGGTGAGGGGGTGTTTGCTTCTGGGCATTGCTGGGAGCCACCCAGCTCCACATGGGCTCTTGCTTGCAGCATGTGGCTGTTGTAGTGTCCTAGACTGCTGTTGCAGTCCTTCCCATCCGCTCCTCCCACATGGGATGTTTCGGTGGGGGCGTCTCGCATTTTTCTGTGGAAAGAGGCCAAAGCCTGAGACTGTTATATTGATCAGGACTCTCTTGTTCTAAGTAACATTAAATAACGCCAGGTTTCCCCTTCTCAGGTCTGCAAGAGGTGTCTCGTCTCTCTTGGGTGGGCTGGAGGAGATGCACCATAAGGGTGTAAACATGCTGGTACCTCAGTTTCAGAAATAAAGTAGTTCTGGGAGTGGCAGATGGCCCTGATCTGCTCAGTGGTCCCGGGTTACAACGGGGCCTTCATGGGCACCATCTCGGAGGCACGCGAAATCCAGTGACGTGTTTCTGGAGGTTGTTCTGCGCTTGGTTTATTTTGCTTGTAGTTTTGAAAGTCAAAATAGTTAAGAGCAGCCAATGGAAATGGATGAAAGCAAGTCAGAAAGCAGTGGTGTACCAAGAACAGCAGGCTGCCCCTCCACAAGACCCTCTCTCCGCTTTGCACGTGGGTGAGTGGTGGGGGCAGCGGTCCCGCTTGGTTTTCTCCTGCTCTGGCTTTATGTTTAAGTGGAAGCCTCTTGGGCAAAGAGGCCATTTTGCTTTGCTGGTACAAATCCTCCATTAACAGGTTACAGCAGGGGGGCAGAGAAATTGGGCCAGCTCTGAGCTAATCAAGAGTTAATACAGCAATGATGAGCTGATAGAAAAAAAGCACGTGTGGTATGGCTGAAGGACACGCAGCGAGGAACAAGAGCAGCAGAGATGTCCACAGTGCTTTTGTGTGTTTAAATTGGCTGTGAAAAGACTTTGCACGTTACCTTGGGATGGGCGGGTGTCCCAAATCCAGCACGCACAACACGTGCAGCGGGACACGGGCGACCTGCATCATTCCTGCACCTAGAGTAAACGACCCAAGGATTTTAGCGTGTCGCTCGGGTGGTCGGGCCAACACCGGCTGCGGGCGGGTGGTTGTGTGGAAGCAGAGGATGAGTTCGTGTTTGCACTGGGCGTGCTGCACTGGTTTGCAGCGTCTGCGGGGAGGCTTGCTGTGCCAGTGCTCGGTGGCTTGAGTGCTAGGAATAAATAGAGGACTTGAGCCTGGAGAGCTGGAGTGAAACAATTTATTTGATTACTAGGTAAATAAGCTAAGCTCCTTGCGGATAGATGCATCCGCGGTCGCTCCGTGAAGCGGTACATTTCTCTGCTTGCCTCTCAGCGCTGTTTTAGCCAACTGCCAAGAAGACAATAATTTCTTCCCTCCTAGTAGACTTCCAAAAGTTACATAATTTTTTTATTGGAAACCTGGGCAGAACAGGGGAATTTGGTTGATTAGAAATCAGTCTCGATTTTCAAACTGTAAGTTAAAAATGTGCCTCATCTGTTTCGCTACAAGATTTTTGGATATTTTGGATTCTATTTTTCTTTGAAAAGCTGGAATATTGACTAATTAACACTTTCTTGTGCAGTTTTTACTTTGTTTGAAAAGCTCTTGCTCACAGGAGAAAAGATTTTTATTTATTAATCATATTAAATTCAGCCTTTCTTACTGGCTGCATCCCTTCAGGACAATGCCTTGAAGGTAACCTCCAGAATGAGTGCTTCCAGCTTTGGATTTAGTATACACATACCAGATTATTACCCCAGTCCAGAACAACAGTGAAAATGTTACTTTTGTAGTAGAAAGGTAAACCTGCATGTAAAAGCAAAAATCCACTTGGTATTTTAATGCTTCATGACCACAAAGGGGACCTCTCTCTGTTCTCAGCCCACCTTGTTTTCATTTGATTCTCCTTCTACTCCATGGTGTGTTTAATTAATGGGCTCTTAAGTAATACCATTTACTAAAAAATGAGGTTGCTGTCATCTGGTGGCTGGGCAAAACATGGCAAAATTGCTGTTAATTACAAAGGGAGACATGGCTGAGGATTAGGAAGGACTTTCTGCATTGTGCCCCGTGTTTATTAGAGGGAACAAAGTCTGGCTGTGGGGCTGGACTGCAGAGGAATGGGGAGCCCCATGCTGCCTCCCCCTCCCAGAGAGAGCTGCAGGAGGGGCACAGGGGTGGGTTTGTGGCTTGGGGTGGCTCCGTCGGCTTGTCTTGCACAAGATACCTGTGCTCTGAGTAAATCGTTCCTGGCTTCCGATCTGCACGTCCAGACCGAAGCTGTGCTTCATCAGCGGACCCACCCCTGTGTGCTTCATCAGCGGACCCACCTCTGTGCTGCAGAGAGTTAAATAACTAAAATCGTCTCTTTGGTTGAGTTCTTTTTCAAAGTGAGAGGTTTGGGGATGTTTTAGCTGAGAATAAACATCTCCCTTTACATTTATATCCTACATGTGAAAAACTTTAGGTTTAAAATAACTTTATGTTCAAATACAGTCCTAGAATTAAAGCTCCTTCAAAAGCAGGATTTGAGCTTCTCATTTCTCTCCTGGATGAAGACTCCAAGTGCCAACTTTGCTCCCAGCGTGAGTCCTGGGGCAGATTAATCCTATCGTAAAGCTGACATAACCTCAACCGTAGCGCCCTGACCAGCCGCTGTAATGATGGAGAAGTGCCCGCGCTATTGCAAAATCCATTCTGTTCAGCTCTGGATGTCTTCCAGTTCTTCAGAAACAAGCAAACGGCAGCCACTGCCACCAAAATCCTATTTGTGCCTGATTGCCATCCCAATACCATTTCCAGGGGTGACAGGCATATCAGAAAGGGCTGGGCCGAGGCCAGGCTGGGCACAGGCTGCATCCCGGCTGCGGTGATTTACGGCAACTGGCCGCGGCGGGGATGGTTTGTGGCTGTGACCTGGTTGTGACCCCGGCAGATAGCAAGGCAACGTTTCTGTGAAACACAAACAAAAGGTTAAATGCTCCAGTTCTCAGCTTAGACAGAGCCAATCATTCTGAAGAGTCTGTCGTGTCCCCCCCCCTTTAATTGGTTCTTTATTTCATGCAATATTTCTTTTGCTTGCTTGCACGTGCGCTCTCTCCCTCTCTCTTGCACTTGTACACGCAAACGCACCCACTCACCCTCTTTAAAACATCTTAATAGCAGCCACTTTAAAACTATGCAGCAGCTATTTTCTAGACCTCTTTACAAGGAGCTGGATAACATCTCCATCACATGTGGCAAGTTTAATGAGTTAAATCTCTCAAGGGTTTCAGCGTTTGCTTCCAGGGCTGCAAACGCGATTGCCCTATTTTTCCGTGGGTGGATAGTGCTGTGCCTGGCAGAGGGCTCTGACTTTGGCAGCTCTCGCCCTGGTCCCAGCGTGGGTACCGTGGAGGCATCCCTCCCTCCCTCGCAGCTTGCTAACTCCGCTCTCGAAACGCCAGTGAGTCAGAGACAATATGTTGCAGATCAGCAGCGAAGGGAGTGTGTGCGCCAGGGCATTGGGAGTCACAGGAGCATCGCTTTTGTCTTCTGCCCTCAGCAGGGAGAGGGGAAGGAAAGCTGCCAGCACCTCCCAAAGTGCCTACTGCCCTTCTCCTCCTGCACTTCCCCAGCAGGAGAAATCAACTGAACACCAAAGAAAGAGGCTGAAGAGTATCAAATGTGTGTGTTTAAAAGCTTCCAGAAAAAGTTGCCTTCTAACTAACTGCACAATGCCTACTCTAGTGTCATCAGCCCCATGTGCTTTTTTGAAAGAGCGTAAGATACAGGTCAAAATGGAAATGTTCAGAGTTTGTCCTGGTAAAGGAGGATGACAAAGACCCAAAGCTCAGCTTCCTGCCTTCTGGCTAACCCTTACAGGAAAGGGTTAAAACAATCTGCATTTAACTCAGCAGACCCCACTCTGCATGTCACACATACCTACTATCCAGCTGATGAACTGACCTACGGACAGGTTAGTGGCATGCCCCAGATCAGACAGGGAATTTGAGGGGGTTATGCTAAACAGGACCAGCTGTGATGATCCAAACTGGTTTTCTGTGACCAAACTTCCCTGATTCTGCAGAGCTGGGAAAGAAAACCAGAAGGAAAACCCAGGTGTCCTCACATGGAGTGGTGTTGGCTGTTCCCACTGATGAATGAGCGCGGGACATAAACGTTGAACTTTGATTAATTCCCAGTGTCCAAAACCTGCTACAACTTGGCCATTTGGCCTCATTGAAAGCAGCACTCAGATGTCACCGTGATAGGAAAAGCAGAAACCACCTACAGCAGCAGCGGCTGTAAAACATCGGGAGAAGAAAGTGACAGCTCGGAGTCATCTCACTTACCATCCCTAAAGGACTGTGCCGGCATAAAGCTGCACGGCATGAACGGATTCACTCACAAGTTACATCAACAAAGCTATGATGAATTGAACTAAATGAACTGAGGCAGTCCATAAAAAGTGTTTGCCTTCTTTTTAGTCCTGGAATTGGAGTTTATGAAGTGATTGTTCAAGATAAATAGGAGCTGCTGCAATAAGTTCAAACTAGTTTAGAAAACTATATATCCCTATCCCATAAATGGTGGGTTTTTTGCCTCTGAGAGCTAATGTTTTTCTTTGGATTGTTTATGGTTTCAAACTCGGGTCTGACCTGAAACATCAGCAATGTTAATAACATTTAAAAGTAATATTGTGGATTTACAACGCTGTCATTTAATTCAGAGGCTTCAAAATGCCAGATTAAGCATTATTAATTTCTGTTATTTGCTGGTGTGGCAGGTCAGCGTTACTCTCGGCTCCCTCTGAACACGCTGTGAGTCAGCGAGGGGGTGGCCTCGATTCAGCCGGGCTCCTGCACCCCTGCTGCCTCTCCCCAGCCTGCCACGGGCTGCTCAGCTGCCGAGTTTGTTAGAGCAGGGCCCTGCCTGCTTTACTCCCCATCCTACTCCGAGCTTCAGGAATCAGCATTGAAGATGAAAGGCAAATCTCAGTCTCCCCACAACTTGTCCCCTTCTGACTACCAGACAATGCTCTCATTAAAAGCAAGGAGTTATATTTGTCTGTACAGAGCTGAGGGTACCTTGCTGTCTAAATATACTGTGCCACAGAACAAAGACATTGTAATTCCCATGGTGAATATTAGAAAAAGATGCACATATGTACAGAGCTTTTCAGAATATTGTAATTATATTTATCTTCCTGCTCTTGCTTGTAAATTTTTTTGGTGGAAGATTAAAGCCAGTGTTTTATGATCCAGACTGCTTTCCTCCATCCCCTTTCAGCAAACTGGCGAGCTGTTGTCAAACGCTTCCCGTGTGTCGCTCACATTTGTCAGTTTAAAAGGTGTTGCCCTGTTTGCCATAAACCAGTATATAGCAGCAGTAGCCTTTCCCTGCAGTAAATTAACAGCTGAAGCATCAGCTGAGCTCTCTGCGCTGGCTCAGCATCATCCCCCCGTGACACTTGACCACTGCTTGGACACAAACTGCTGCTGCAGAACTACCAACCGAGTCTGGGCCGGCGCTGGCGTCCTGGGAAGCATCACGAACACCACGCAAATGGTTACTTGATGCCGTGATCCTTCTGGAGGAGAGGATGGGAAATAATTGCAGTTCTAAAATAAGCAGTCACTCTCTAGTTAGCGTTAATGAGCGAATGAGATTTAATTAATTTGGTCCAGCAAGTGGGTCACCAGTTTCCCCAGCCAGAGAAAGGTGTCATGGATGGAGAACACAGCAGAGGACGCTGCTCCTTAAATAAACACTTCTGATTTTATACAGTGGATTTTCTGGGCTTTTTGCTTAACTTTGTAATGTACTCAAGGCGGTTGGCTATTGCACTCGGACCTAGCAAGGCAACACCAGATCAGAAACTCGACCACGATCGGGTGGCTAATGCGGTGGTTGTCTGCCAACCAATTTCTGCTTCGCATAACATGGATAATTTTAGCTTGCGTGAAATTAAAATCCCCCCTCTTTACAGCTCCACTTCTTCTCACTTGTCAAAATAATAAAACGCCAACTCCTCCCAGCTCTGCCTGCATGTAAACAGTGTTAATGTAGCAACAAAACAGCGCGGTTTGAAATGCCGGCTGCTGCTTCCCTGAGGAGCCCGAGTGATACCCGGGGGACCAAGGGATGGAGTGCTGGCCTTGACTTCGATTTCTCACTTCTGCTCAGTATTTCTGACTCGAGCTGGTTTGTATCCGCCACCTTTTATTTAAACATAGGAGGTTTTTTAAAATTTAAATTAGATCTCAGAAAATAGATACTGTGCACCTTTGTGTTGGTAAGAAAAAGAAGTGGTGTCATTCATGTCAGATAATTGGTGGTTTTAGCGCTCTGCAGAATAAATTACAGCAGTCATATAATGGCCTTTCATCCAATCACTTCTCTACTCCAGATCTAGACTTGAAATGAGGTTTGTTGAAAACATCATTTCAGGGATTATTGACCACAGCAAAACCTTGTTGTACATGTTCTTTGTATGTATTGAAAATACATGAGTTAAAAAGGTAGTAGTCGGTGCTTTGCCAGTGAATTGGAAGCTGCTCCTCGGGGTCGGTGGGAGGCACGAGGCTCTTGGGGGACACATTCAGTCTCTCTTCTCCCTCCAGAAAGAGGATGGGAGGTGGGGGCTCAGTGGTCCAGGCACGAGTGTCCCTGGGAACAGGCTGTACTGTCCTTTTGATGGTTTCTGAGTTCAGCTGGTGGCGAGTTGCTGCATTTAGCAAGAGAGGCCTTCATTTAGCCCATTTGTGTGACCAGTAGGCAAGGTATCGGGGATGTTTTGATATATTTGACTTCTAAACTGTTATCTTCTGTGTGTTTAAATGACTGCTGGTTAGGTAAGATGCAAAAAAGCAGCATGGATATGAGTGAGTTGTACAGGTTGCTCTTCAGGGCTTGATTGTTTTTCTTCTCAAATTCATACAGTCCCTGCTGCCTGCAATCCCTGTCCCTTTCCAGGGCCTCTCTGGAGTGCAGAAGTGCATTAGGATAATCTTCTATCAGGTGCCAAAGAGTTCAAACCAATCTTTATGTGAGAAAAGGTTAAAAGACAATGTGGTCATAATCTGCAAATACCAATGTGGGGAAGAATAAAAGACAGTAAAAGACTCTAAAGCTGAGCAGGGAAAAAAATAATAAAAAACACCAAAAAAACTCACTGGGTTCCATGGTTGGAAACTGATGGCAGAGAAATTCAAATGAGAATTGAAGTGTGTGTTTTGACAGTCACAGTAATTAACCATTGGAGAAAATTGCCAGGGGATATGGTAGATGCTACATCACTCAAGTTTTATAAATAAAGGCTGAATGTCTTCATAAAACAAAATGGGGGAAAAAAAAAAAAAAAGTTGTGAATGAGCCACTAGAACTGCATATTAAATTCCTGGGTCTGAGTTCAGGTTGGAGGCCAGCCAGGAGGAGCTCAGTTGATCTCACTGGCATTTAAATCCACGGACCTGCTGGTTCAAAGCCCTGGCTTTTGGGCAGTACAAACCCTGGTATTGCCTTGCACTCTTTCAATCATTTTTTACTCCTGCAAGAATTCAGGGACTCACTGGCTCTGAGCTGAACAAAGCCCTGCTTGAGGAATATAATAGACCCCACCAAAGCCAAGCTGGTCTTGCAGTACTTGTCACAGAGAGGGAAACAACTCTGAGGGAAAAATTGATCATTTGCTTGACTAAGGATCAAAGCACCTGAAACTTGGTCATCTCTGTTGTAGCATGCCCTGAAAGAATAAATTCTTGAAAAATAGTCTTTTCCATTTATATTATTTACTCCCTTTTCACACTTATTTCAATCTAGTACAAAACTTGACAGCTTGGGGGCCTGCGTGATGGTCCTAGAGCAGCGGCCATGAGCTTCTGCAGCGATACTTTTCTAAAGGAAGCTAGGGAATACAGCCGCCCAGCTCTGAGCATGGATGAATGGGAATGAGCTTTGCCAGACTCCTGAGCAGCTCGGGAAACTTCAGCTCCTCCTAGTTCTGTTTCACTCTTTAACTTCTGGTACTCAGGAAAGTTCCCTGAGCTCCTGCCTGCTGAGACCAAGAGGGAAGAACCTGCCCAGATGCGCTCACTCATTTATTTTCATTTCGTCCCTATGACAATTTCATGAACCGCTGTAGAAGGGGAGGAGGTGCGTTGGCTCTGTGTTTGTGCTGGGGAAGTGCTTTTCTTGTCTGCTTGTTTTCCTTTTCAACCAAATTATATGACCCCTGCCAGTAGGCTGGATCCGAGTAAAACCAGAGCCACCCTAGCGCACGGTTTCTGTGCTGATGTAAATGAAGCCTGTATCTTTTTATTTCTCTGGAAAGCGCTGCTTACACCGTGCCTGTTTCAGTGCTCAATAGCCATCTTTTATGTGACTGCTGCTGCTCCTGTAGCTAACGGTTCCTTTGCTTCTCGTCTGTCAACCTACTGTGGCTGCCTCGCATTTCCCTCCTGCTGCATTGTTCAGCTGTTTTGAATTTGCTTCCAAAATGCACCAAGTGTATTTGTTTTAAATCTCCAGATGGATACTTGCTGTTCCCAGTTTCTTTTAAAGCTGTATCGTTTGTGGAGAGTATCTTGTAGCCCCATAGGAAATAATATAGACAGGGTGGGAAAAAAAAATAAAATCCCCTCTCTTTGCTTCTAGGTGGAGTTCACATCTAGCAAATCAGAAATAAAATCTCAGCACTTTGAGAACTGCAAAAATTTCTTCAGAAATAGAAAATATTTTTATCTTGTTTTCTCCCCCATTTGTAATGTGTGGCAGAAGCATACTGAAGCTGTGACTCTCCCCTTCTGATCAAAACCTGTCTTTGGAGAAATATGCGAGGCAGGAGTAGGATCAGTGGAAACGTCTTATCCAGAGTGAGAAGGTGGGATGCTGGATGCTGCAATCCAGTGCCCAACATTGCTACAAGTTCCTGTTTTGTTTCCAGGGGTGGCTGTGGGGCTGAAGCAGAGGGGTCTGTGTGGATGTGCATAGACTTACCTGTGTCTCTGGTTATGTCTGTACGGCTTTAATTTGCAGAGTTTTAACCCAGAGTGTGGATGACAGGGCCATGGCCAAGCCCAAAGTCCTGGCAGTCCACACCAAGATGCGACTGTTCAAGAAATTAAACTTCTCTTGCAGAGAGTATTTTACTAGCTACCTCCTCTCCCTTCTTTTTCTACCCTTGGTAGTGAACTGCACGTGGTTTTGCTTTCAGAGGTCTCCCAGCTCGTTTTGCTCGGTCTCTCATTTTGTATCGGTCGATGACAGATTACCATACGGACATAGATATTTGTATTAGTACAGCTACAAGTGAGCGCAGTGCCGTTGTGCCCAAGAGCTATCCATCAACCCGAGGAACGCTGCGAAGGGTCCGCCGTGCTCCCCGCTCTCCAGCACAGCCCTCTCTGGGTCGTGTTAATTTATACTAACGAGCTGGATAAAGCCCAGCTCCCCTGCTCCTCGTCCCAGGCCCGAGCCCTACACCCTGCCTCAGCGGCTGCTTTCCAAGGTTGGCTCCACGTTCCTCTTGCTTTCTTTTCTCGTATTATTGACAGTTTGGACCAATTATTCCCCATGTTCCCACTGTGAATCAAAGGTACTTCTGAGCTCTCTAAAGGCAGAAAAGCATCAAAACCCGGGAAAAGTCCATCCATTCTGAGAATTACAAAAAATTGAGCTATGCAGATTAACCCTTGCAATTGGGGCATTATCTAAACCTTTACCTGAATGGAAAATACAACTGTTTATAGAGCAAGAAAAGGAGATTAGTGCTCCGCTCCCGGGAGGGATGTGTTGGGGGGGGAGCCCCAGACACTGACAGGTCTCAGGTGCTGACTGTGCCTATAGGCATGGAAGAGAAAAAATACCCTTTCAGGATAATCAAATATTGGACTTTTTGTAAAATCAGGTTTGAGTCAAAGGGTTAAAAAAAAGGCATAAACATAGTTTTGGAAGGTGTAAATAATTATGTTGTGGGGCTGGGACCCAGTGGGGAGGGTTTCAAGCCAGAGCAAAGTTTTACAGCCGTGTTGTAAACCCTGCGAAACAGGGACGGGGTTGAGAGGAAACCTTGACCCTTTATAAGGCTACCAGGTGCTGTTCTGGCGATAGCGTGGTCTTGCTGCGGACTTCATTAGCCAAAGGGAAAATGTCTTCATCCTCCACAGCGCTCTCGGGGGAGTCGGGTTAATAGGAACCAGATCACGGGCAGTGCCGAGACTTTGTCAACTCTGGAGAAACAAACCGCGATTTGATTGTTCCCTCCACAAGGAGATCAGGGAGGAGATAGGGTCCAGCTGTCCAGCCATCTAGGAGACTAATTAGTCCAATTAATTAAGAAGTTGCTCCATGTTTCCCCAGTGTCACACAGGGCTCTGAGAGAGAGAATGACAAGGGTGTAGAGAGCGAGAGGTCATAGGGAAAGCTTAATGTATATTGGGGTAGATACACAGTAATTAAGTGACAATAGACAGGAACTTTGCTGCTGGAAGAGTGCTAATTAAAACCTGTAGGGTACTATTCTCCCTCCGGGTATGCAGCATGTGCCCCTGGATCCCACTGGTATAAATGGGACCAATCCAGCAAGAAGCAATCTACTCTATTTGGACACCAGCAACTCTTTTGCTGAGTGGTTCTTGGACAGGTGCCATTTAATACACAGTGTATGTGCCCGGGATCTCAGACAGTTTCTTCGACCTCTGGAGCATCTATGGAGAAACAAGAAGTTAGCTCCATTTTATGGATGGGAAGACTGAGGCCTGCAGCAGGTGCGGGAGCTGGGCTCCTCCACAGACAGGACTTCCCACAGGGAAGCTCAGAACGTACCGTCCTTCCGCAGGGAGCGTTTGATTTACTGGTGACTCGCTCAGGGAGTCTTTCTCTGGCAAGATAACTTGTACTTTTTGGTTTACGTGCATTACTGTAAGTCCTAGCTCATCCTTAGGGCCCAGGATGATGCTGTCTTCTCTCCACTGTTTGGTCAGAGACAGTGTGGTACCCCAAGGCCACGGGCAGCCTGTCCAGCAAAGAGGAGACCCAATAAAACTGAGAACGTACTTGCTTTTCTGCCCTCCCTGTGCTATTCCTACTTTATACCCACAGCAGGGAGATCCATCCTCAAGCTGAAACCTAAGCAACAAATGTTAACATTTCATTTTGAAACCTAAGCCAATCCACTTTATAATCCAGACACGGCGTCCTGAGTGCACATTGCTGTTGGATAATCACACAGTGGTGTGGCCTTTTGCCCTCGTGCCTCGCACAACACACCCGAGGCGTGAGATTAGGCTCCAATAATAACACACCCCGTTGTGCCTTTTTGCTCAATTGATAAACCTGCTGTATTAGGAGATATTGTCATAAAACTGAATGGCACCCTGTAAACCTGAATCACTCTCTCTTCCTTGTAGCCAGGGAATTAGATGTTCTAGCTCCCGTCTTGGCTTTATTTCATGTCCGCAATATGCAAGAGACTATATAAGCTGCTACTTTATTGTTTTTAAAACACTATGAGCAACACTGGTGCTGTATAAATATCTATTTTATATACTTTGTCTGATTCCTGTCTCTCTCACTGCTGTGTAACTCCACTGACTTCCATGCAGGTCGGTTTTGGTTTACATCTTACCAGGGAAAGCAGAATTTTACCCCTTGTTTTTCTGCAGAGAGCTTGCGAGGGGACATGCTACTGCCGTATATGTAGCTCAGCACGGAGTTGAAGTTTTTCTGTCGTGATCCTGGGTTTAAAAATATGCAAGAGGCACTTTGGCAGAGGCGTGTGCCCGTGTGAGGTGGACACCACGGAAGGGCACAGTTTTTAGCACTTTCCTAGTCTTGTTCCTTGAGCTGCAAGTCCATAAACAGAGCAGAGAGCCCAGGGATGGAGCAAACGCTGTGGCTAGGGGACGTTTTTGAAAGGTTTTGCTAAGAGAGATGGCAAACTAGAAACAGGTTTCTTTTTCCCCCTCCAAATACATCTGTTTGCCATCCCTCCCTCCCTCCCCACCTTGTGAAATTTCCCGCTTTGTCAGGCCGCACTTATAAAGTTGACGTCCGGAGCGGTGGGACCGCTGAAGTCCAGTGGATTTCCATAACAGAGCGGCACCCCGGGTGCCCTCGCTCCGTAGCAGATTGATTAACAAAGCAGCGTGCCGGGGTGGCCGCCCGGGGCGGCTCGGTGGCCCGTGCGG
>NW_020799124.1:2123235-2199452 GCF_003259725.1 Athene cunicularia | reverse complement strand
AAAAAAAAAAAAAAAAAAAAAAAAAAAAAAAAAGGCACACCATCTGCTCTCCAGGACCGTCCCTCCACACAGCTCCTGCACAAAAGTTTTGCAGCAGTGGGGTAGGAGAAGTGCCGAGGCCTGGGGATGGGCAGCATCTGGGAATCGCACCTCTACCCTTTGCCTTTGAGGATCCCGCACGCGCTGGGTTGATTTGTTTTGACTAGATTAGTTGGCGGTGCAGGGCTGGCCTCTTTTTCCCCGCCTCTACTAAGAGGGAAGCAATGAACGTGCCTTTCTGATGGCTTGTGAGCTCAGCTCCAAAGCGTGTCTGTAAATACGTATTTTCCCAACTGAAAGTCAAGATTTCATTCCCTTCTGCCATTTCTCTGTGTGCATGGGCGATGCCAGTGAGCCCTGACGGAGGGACCCGCTGGCATCCTGCCCCCAGCTCGTGCCTGGTGGACCTGCTTGGTTGCGATCACCCGGCAGCATCGGAGGAACCTTGGCTGCATTTGCCCTGTGAGCAACACTTTGGCCACTAAATTAATTGTTCTTGTAGGTCTGAAGAGAAACCACGGGTCCCGGGTTATCCCCTAGTGATGTGTATCACAAGCAGTTTTACTGAAAAGTGGAGATCCATGGGTGTAAAAACAGCCTAACCGGAAAAAAAAAGCCCTGGGAGCCCTGGGGCTGCCTTCTGCTGGTAAAATCAGCAATAGATGGAGCTGCCTTACGTTCACCCACAGTACAGGATGCCTGGAATGCACGCGGGGCTGTGGGCCAGGACCAGCCAGGCCTGGGTGAATGCAGAGCACTGGCCTTTTTTTCCCCAGAACATGCAGCAGGAAGCATCTCTGATAGCTTCTAAAAATGCATCTCCCATTTAGACCTTCCAGTTCTTGTGCTGTATGCTCAGTTTTAAAACACATCAGACTTTTCATACCTTTGGGAGCAACATCCCTGGGGAAACCCAAACGTGGTACTTTGGTGGCTGGAAAATTGAAAAATAAAGTGGGGGAATTTAGGCTGTTTGAGCTGGTGGAGATCAGTGGGCTGGGGGTGCCGGCCTCGCCGCACCTCCTGGTCCCCCCTGTATGTCATGCATCAAAGCTATCCTCAAAGATATTTTTCTCTTGCTCCTGAAAGCAGACAGGCTCTGCGTGGAGGTGTCATTTGCTGCCTGTCCCTTATGTCATTGATTTTTAAGTCGTTAATTAACGCTAGGTGTCAGCCTGGAAGATGAATTCTGGCCCTACTCTCCCTTCTCTTTTGTTTTTTGGATTGTAAATGTTATAGATCTCCCATGATGGAGGGACGAGGGGTCAAAGGACATGAGAGCATCTCTGCATATGTGCACACAGTCCTCCCGAACTGCCCATCTGTATCACTCAATAGATGGGGACGGGTGGCGGGGGGGACGTCCCTTTTGTTGCCTGTGTCACTTCAGATAGAGACATACCAGCTTTGGATAGATCGTGCGGCTGTGTGTGCACGCACATGCGCACATGGGGTGTAGGGGAATGCTCTCGGTTCACGCCTCTGCCAAATTTTACCATCTCTGGTGTGTCACCAGTCCCTGAGAGATGCTGAAGGGACCGTCTGTGTAAAAGGAGGGGGCTTTGCTCCCACCCATGCTGTTCGTGCTCTGCTGCAGACTGGCTGCACGCTACCAGCGAGAGAGGAGGAGGGAGCAGATTTTCTTCTGCAGATGTATTTGGACCCGTTTGTGATATCAGTAGCTGTACTCTGGCCCCGTTTAGTAACAACTTGAAATCGAAGCTGCCGGTGGGGTTTTCCAGGCCACAGCAAGATGGGATCAGTTTGCCCTTCTTAGTACAGCTGAGTGGAAAAAATCCCACTGTGTCACCCAGGGCGAGCTGATGCAGGTCTGCCAGGGCTCAGCCTCCTCCGAGGGATGGTGGCAGTCTCTTGGGGAGGCTCTGTGAAGCAGGAGGGTGCTGCCATGGCTCCTCGTGCTCCGTGTGCCCAAGTGGAAGAGGAGCCTCTGGTCCCCTGTGCCATTGGCCCCATGGTTTGTGAACCGGTGTAGTCGGGGCCACTTTGACTCAGTGTCACATCCTTATGCTCTGTGAGGAAGAGCAGAACTCTGCAGCGGTGTCCTTGGTTCAGCTGTCAGTAAGTGTTTAAATAACCGGAGTCTGGAGGATGACACCGTGCAGGTCTGTGTCCGGAGGGTCCCGCAGCGGGGAGGGGTGACGTCTCCAATTGGGCCCATCCTTGCCCCAGTGCCCGTGTCTGACCTCCACGTGCCACGGCAGCGTCGCAGCCTGCGGGGAGGGGACGGCAGAGCCACACCAGCTTCTGCAAACAGCCTTCAGCACACTTGGCTTTCTGGTTGGGGAGGTACCGACTCAGAAAACAGCAAAAGGCAAACTGCAAAAAGCACCGGGGGAGGAGGAAAGCAAAGCACTTTGGAGGTCTTTTATTAGCAGCATTAACACTTACCAATATAAATGAATGAGGCGTGACAGGAGAGGATTGGCTAAGGCAGATGAAGAAGCAGGGCCTGGCACGCCTGCGGTGCGATGGGGTAGCTGGTGCTTGTGGGGCCCTCTCCTAGGAGAGCTCTGCAGACCCCTCAGCGGCGCAGCCGGGCTGGTTCAGGCCCTGCTGCCTGCCGCGGTGGCTGGCATCGCTGCTCGGGGTGGGACAAGAGCTCCGTGTACCTCACAGTTCACCGCAGGGACGAGTTACCTTAAGCCAAGAGTAGACTCAATATCCTTGTAGTATCCTACAGTGTGAGGAACTTCTCGGTATCGCGTCCATCACCCTCTTTTTCCTAATCCTTATTAATTTGCGGCGCATCCTTGTTCTCGGCAGATGTGCACTGCTTGAGACAGCTCTGAGGAAGTGGGTTTGTTTGTGTTTTCTTACTTCAATGGAAGGAAAGAGAAACAGAGAAGGCAATGCCACTTGAAAGGCAAACTTTAAACACACTGAGCCTGCATGCACTGTACATAGCCCCTGGACAGGATACTGAGGATAATAATAGCAAAGCATCCAATTTGTGTGGCAAGAACGGTGTGTTGGGCAGAAGGGCATTCAAAAGGATTAAGGAAACAAGTACTGCAGGACTTGGTGATTTGTGAAATCTGATCCATTCCCAAAGCTCGAGATGAAGTGTTTTTCAAAAGTCTCTTTAGAGACCCCCAAGGGTAAATGTAATCTTTACCAGGGATTGTCAGTGGTGTTCCCCACCCCCTCAGAAAAAAAGAAGAAAAAAAGAAAAGAGGGAGGAAAGGTAAAAGGTGTTTGTAAGAGCTGCTGGCAGAGACTTAATTCCACTGCCCCTCCAGTTTGGTGCTGTGATTTCATCTGGGGTTGTGCCCGCATCCTGCAGCCCCTCAGCTGCTGCTGAGGGACCCCTGTGGCCATGTCACTCGGACTTGTCAGCTCTAGCTGCCGTCAGTCAGGTACAAACAGCACCCACGAAACGTGTGATCTGATTTCGGAGCATTTCTGACTCCCAAGTAATTCTGTTATCAAATTGCCTCCCTGGTGTCATGTTTTATTGCACTGTAAAGTATATGAAAAGTCTCAGGATTCCCCCTGCTTCAGTTTCTGTTCCCAACACAGTTTTTATTATTGCTGAATATCTTGCATTTTGTTTTGTTTTCTCGTTTCTCACTTAATGTTTGAGAAGTGGGATTCTGAAATCTGCTGCCTCTTACACCCATACACGGAGCAGGAGGAGACACGTCCATCCCGGGCAGGGGCGAGGGCATGGAGCCCCCACAGCGAGCTGGGCAGCTGCGCTTGCAAATGCACACATCAGCACCTTTACTCAGGTTTATTTAAGCAAAATCTAATGTTACCATGTTTTTACAAGAAAAACGCCACACGTTACACACCTGGGCAGCGTGAGAGCTAATGCCCGAGCAGCACGTGGAGCCGCCTTGGCTCAAGGTTTCATTCCCAGCGGTGGTGGCTCAGGCTGCCACCGCAGCCGGGTTGTTCTCGGTGCCTTGCCACCGTGCCACCCCTGTTGCAGCCCGGTGGAGCAGACTTCACTCTTGATCACAGTGTATTTTTCCTTATTCATTCTGGCGCAACAAATTCACTTGGAAGCCTTCGGACAAATTCTGCTCTGTTATGGTGTTCCCTTATCGCCTCGGCTGTGTCACTGTTATTTTGGTGTAATGATTTTTCCTCTCTGCTGTAGTTTTACTCACTGAACATGGAGGAGAGCTGCATCTCACACTCTTCCTCCTTCCCATCTCCTCCAGCCAAGGAGAGGTTGCACGCTCGAGTTCACTGCCTGCTCCCTTCTTCCTCTGGCCTCTCAGGAAAATATCTCCCCTTGGAAGTAAGATAAACAAGAGGGATGAGTGGGAGGAGGAACCGTGCTTCTCTGTGGAAGTTTGGGATGTTTGACTTACTAGAGTCTGTTGATCGATTGATTGCTGCTGCTGTAAAAAAAAAAAACAAAACAAAACAAACAAAAAAAACCCCCACAAAACCAACCAAAAACCTCTGGGAGCATAAATTGCAAATGAGCTTTGGAGAGGGTGATGCTAAATTTTCCCACGCATGGATCTAAACCAGGCTGAGCTTGTTTTCCACCTTGGAAGCTGATCCAGCTATACACACTGTTAATCCACTGTCCCCTCACTGCACTGTAAATCAATTGGCAGGTCACACGCGAAGTGTTTTCGTACACGGGGGTTAAGATCGGGCCTCAGACCTGGTGGCTTCAGGTCACTCCAGCATCGCAGGCTGTAGATTGATGCTATCGGTGGTGGGATTTTGGGGTAAGCTTTTATTAAGTGGGAGAATAATATCTTTTGTGGTGGAAATGGTTTTTGTGGGAGAGCTTTGAGTTGTGAAATTAACCCTTAGCTGTGTTTTGCTCCTTTTTCCTCTGTTCCCCAGAGGACACAACGAGCAGAGTTAAGGCTGTTTCAAATGGCCAGGTCTTGGCTGTCATTCAGCCTCCTGCTGTTCAGAAACCTTAGAGTTTTGCTATAGTTCTGATATTTTTTTCTCATCCTGTCTCAGTTTCCCTCCTGAGAATTTCCCATTTTCTGCATATTTCCTACTTCTCCATATATGTGTGTGTATCTATGTGAAACACCACCAAAACACTGAAAAAATATAGAACATTCTTAAATCACTGTTGTTAGAAACTTGAGATATGGTGGACGTTAGTTTAGAAATAGGAAGCTCACTCAGGTCTTGCAGGAGTCTCTTGCAGTAAGGTCTGATATTTGGGAGCAGAAGCTCCAGGTCACACAGGCAGATTGAAGCGTAACAAAAATCCACACCCAGAGGAAATGCTTGACCAAGCTCTTGTATTTCCTCTGACTTTTATTCGTGCCAGGAAAACACAAATCTGGCTGAACTTCTCAATCCTGCAGTACTGTGTGTGTGCTCACGTCCTGAGGAAGGATTTTGTTTGAGAGCAGAAGGATCCCCCTCCACAGCTGCAGTTCTCCCCTGCGCATAAATCTGTGCAAAATCAGGTCTCTGCTGTTGCACAAATGCCTTTGGGGACTCGCTGATCTGAGCCACGGGTGACCCCAGATATGATAAAGATCTGCTGCGAGCATCCCTGGCTCAAGGTGTGCTCCTCTGCTTGCTCCTGTGGCCAAGTGTGGTACCAAGAGAGAGGATCTTTTGTAACGACAACGAACAGAACGCAGGAAGGTGGGCGTTACTTTAAATCAAATGCTAGCACACAGCAAGGCACTGGTTTCAATAGGACACTGGCTCTTGAAAATTTACAGTATGCTTGGTTAAGGCAAGTAATTTTATTCCGTAAGCAGCCCTGTACTGTGGGGTTATTGCAGTGCTGCCAACACAGGCTGTAAATATCTCCGGACAACAAAACTATTCATTAAAGAAATGTACCTTCAGACGTATAACCTTAAGTTTGCTGACACTTAAATACCCCTCTATAAAGCGGCTTGTAATTGAGTTTGACTGCAGCCATACCCCTCCGACTCCCTGTCCGTGTGTGGAGTAGAAGATTGGTAATCTTCTGTGGGGATGTGTTACCAGTTCCTCCCTTTCCTCTTCTTTTAGATGTCCTTAGCGTGACAATATCATGTTATCCTCCTGCCATCTTCCAGCCTGTGACATGGGTCTCGTACTCATTTCTCAGCCCGGATCTTTCATCCGAGTCTTCACTATTTTCACCATTCAGAACAAGCTATTGTTAACGTGACGTCTTAATGCCAGTTATCTGATTGATCTATTACCTGTCTCCCTACATAGGGGTGAGGAAAAAGAAATGAGAGAATCCTTTGATCATTGGAATTGAAGTATAGCTTAAGGAAACCTCTAACAACCAACAACTTATTTTAAAAGTTAGCAAGTTTCGCGTGTTGCGCTTTAATAGGTGGGTTTATTCCAGCAGAAAGAGTGGTCTTCATGTCCCTCAGACCCGCAGAAAATTAATGACATTGAATATCATTCCACGGGTGCGAGCAGGGGGTGAGACCACCCCTCTTTTTAGTGAGCACAGAAATCCCATCTTAACAAAATTTGCCTGTTTGTCTCTTCAGGCCTAAAATGGGGCAGAAGATCCGGGCAGTCTTTTTCAAGGTGCTGCAGAACAAGTTCTTACCACGTAGAGGCTAATTCAGCACTTTTTACCAGTTCCAGAGTAAACAAAATTATATAAATAATAATTAACAATAACAAATCTGAAGATTTAGGAGCGACATGCGGGAACAACGCTTAATGGATAGACAGGGCATCCTTCATGGAATGTGTTAATGAGGCAAAAATTGATTGCAGAGTGTTGTTTGGGATAGATGCGCTTTCCCTGCATAAATGCCTTTTCCAATTTTTATCACGGTTTGGAAATAACTTCTTGCCCTTCCATATTGTGTCTCTTACAAGCAAGTGTTCTGTTTAAAAATACGTGTTAAACTGTGTTAAGTAATGTAAGCAAATAACACATGTGCTGTGCTGGAGATCCTTTATGCTGGTGGGTTGAAGCTGGTTTGCATACTGATTTGTAGCTCTGCCTCTGCTGCTTCTGGCACCTGATCTTTCTTGCAAACGAGGCTATTTTGCCTCAAGGGTTCTCTACCGATTAAGTAATAAATAAATAAGGATAAAATGAACCTAGCCTTGCCTAAAATAATTTTGGAGGTTAAAAAAGAGAGAGATGGAGGGGGTTGCTATTGATCTGAGCTATTAAACATCACAGCTACTTTTCTACATTAAATGCAATAGGTTTGGGAGGTGACTATGGAGAGAAAGAGTGAAAAATAACAACTGGGCATAAGATTAAGGGGTTTATTTGCTAGTGGGGATTGTTTTGGTTTGTTGGGGTTTTTTTCTTGACTATTCCTTACTATCATCCACAGTCCATGTGCTTGCAGAAATGTAGCAGACTTTTCTGAAGCCGATTCCCTCCAATGAATGTTGCTTTTTAAATCGGGCTTGCAGAAGTTTATTTTTGGAAGCCCAGAAAGGAATCCAGCCCTAAATCCCTCTCTTCTTAAAGTCTCAGATTGCAAGGTCTGGCAGGCCAAGCGCGGCAAGTTTGTCTGATGCATTAAACCTGACACCCTCTTACCTAATCGCCTTCAGATGGTCCCGGCGATAGCCCTCACAGATAAGCTGCTGGGGCTGGGGCTGCTTTTCTTCCAGCCCCTGCGCCTTGGCAGAGTTTGCCCATGGCTGAGAGTAACCCCCGCCTTCCCCAGCCATGTGCAGCTCAGCCCAAGAGGTGCCTGCTCCTCACAGAGGGTTGTCAGGAGGGAGATGGCAGTAGGGGACATGATTTCTCATAGAATCACGGAACACCGAGTTGGAAGGGACCTGAAGGATCATCTGGCCCAAACTTTCTTGGCAAAAGCACAGTCTAGACGAGATGGCCCAGCTGAATCTTAAAGGTGTCCAGTGTTGGGAGATCCACCCCTTCCCTGGGGAGATTATTCCAGTGGCTGATTGTTCGCACTGTGAAAAACCTTCCTCTTGTGTCCAATGGGAATCTCCCCAGGAGTAACTTGTACTCATTATCCCTTGTCTTTTCCATGTGACTTCTTGTAAAAAGGAAGTCTCCTTCTTTGTAGCCATTCTTTAAATACTGTAACATGGTGATAAGGTCTCCTTTAAGCCTTCTCAGGGCTGAACAAACCCAGTCTCTCAGCCTTTCCTCACACAACAGGCTGCTCAGTCCCTCAATAATCTTTGTGGCCCTTCTCTGGACCCTCTCCAGCCTGGCCACGTGTATTTTGTATAGCTGGGACCAAAACTGAACAGTGTTTCAGGTGTGGCCTGACAAGCGCTGAGCAGAGTGGGTTAATGACTTCTTTATCTTGCTGGTGATGCCCTTGGGATGCAGCCCAGCACCCTGCAGCACACTGCATATTGAGCTGCTTGTCCCCCAGGCTCCCCAGGCCCTTTTCCCCAGAGTTGCTCCCCAGCCAGGTAGATCCCTGCCTGTGCTGCACTCCTAGGTTATGTTGTCCCAGATGCAGGGCTTGTCCTTGTTGACCTTCATAAGGTTCTTGTTAGCCCACTCTTCTAGCCTATCCAGGTCTTTCTGCAGGAGAGCTCTGCCTTCCCAAGTGTCCACTTCCCCACTCAGCTTGTATCGTCAGCAAACTTCATCAGGGTACGCTTGATCCCATCATCCAGGTCACTTATGAAGGTGTTAAACAGTGCTGGGCCCAATATCGATCCCTGGGGGACCCCACTTGCAGCAAGTAAATAATGTGAATTTGATATATCTCACCTGAGATGTGGTAGGTGTTGCTTTATCTGGCTTATATGTGAGGAAGCTCCGGTATGGAGTGGCAAAATGTTTTTCCTGAGGTCCTGAGGTGGATGGATGGTGACAGCAGCGAGCGTCAGCTCCGCGTGCCCATCCCCATGGCCTCCCTCTCCTCCATGACGTGTGTGGCAGGAGACTGGTGCTACGGAAATAGTTGCAAAATGCCGGCAATGCTGGCTGGGGTCTGTGCTTAGAAAAGAAAAGGAAACCAAACTCTATAATATTTTATAGCTACTGCCATAGTGGTGTTGAGCCCTACTGTAGGATACCAGAATACTGGGCTTGATATGAAGGGTAAGCCAAGGGCAAGCGAAAAAAAAATTCCCTGTTTTTAATATTATTAAACTTCAAGTATTCCAACTTGCTACAAATAATAAAGAGTAAATTTAAAAGGGACTGTGAAAAATGGGGCAATGAACATCTGTGCTATGTTGATTTATCCAGTAAAAATAAGCAGAGGAGTGAAAGCAGGAGTAATTTCTCAGTCACGTTCGGTTGTTGCAGGGAGCGTGTTTGCTGCATGGCAAGGAGCAGCGTGGTGCTCGGGTGAGAGGCGAGAAACCCCAGCCTCCGCCGCTGGAGCCTCTGATGTTAATCTTTGTGATGGGGAGGGAAATATTGACAGCAGGATGGTGCTCTCTGGCTTGAATGACAGGCCATATGTTTGTAAAATAGACTGAAGTACCAAATAGAAAAGGCATGGGCAAGTGGAGAGAGAGAGAGAGAGAGACGTATTTTCTCTTTACATGTAAAACTTCCAACACTTGGCAGGAGCCCAGCAACAATTAATCAGCAGGAGCCTTTTAGAAAGCCTCTTCCTAGGAAATAAGGGTACAGAAAAATCCTTTAAATTAAACATAATTTAAAACAAAGTAGTGTGTCAATAGGGGGAAAAAAAAAAAAGGAGAATGGACTTACAATAAATACAGATTACTTGGTATAAATCCATCAGGCCTGATCCTGGTCTAGCACCCATCTGTGCCGCCGTCTCTCTCGTGGCCTCAGACTTTCGCAGAGGGATGAATGGGATGGTGGGGTCTGGGGGTGCCCCCGAAGGTCTGCAGGCAGTGAGGGCTGGGCTGCAGAGCGGGGTGCACGCCCCGGGACCCCCCAGCCTCGGGACCCCCGTCCCTTCGCGGAGGAGCGGGGCTCTCACCATGCAGCAGTGAGCAGGAGAAATGCTGCCGGGGGAAGGGAAAGGAGGAGGAGATCGGATTTCTAAGCACCCTTGAAACCAAAGCTGCACTGTTTATAAACTTCCATAAATATTAATTGATATTTAATAAGGTAGGCAAACACAAGGGAAAGTATTGTTTTGGCCAACTCCTACACAGCAATCCCAGCGAAGCGTGAAAGAGTTTGTGTAACTTTCCTCGGGGGTTAAGAGCAGGTCACAGAAGGTCCTTTTTCCTGGCCGGTGTCCCAGCTTTTTAAACTATAAGGGAACATAGGAGGCTCCTGGGAATTTAACCCAAATACCTGCTGTCTGCAGGGTGAAACTACTTGGCTGCACACAGCAAAGTGCAGAGCTGGGGCGCGGGCATCTCCGCCCCGCTCCCTGCCCCGCACCCAGCCCCAGCCGGGGCTTTCCGGGGGGATTAGGCTGGAAAAGGGGTGACTGTTTTGTCAGATGGGCAGTCTGATGAGATAATCACGGCCGTTAATTGATATGCTTTCCCACATAACTTGACAGTTCAAACAGGTGGTGAATAGCCCTTACACTAATTCACATCGGGCTGTTGTCCCGTGCCTGGGCTCCGGCTCGTGCAGATAAAATGTCAGAGAAATAGGTCAATGTGGAAAAGGAAAAGCTTTGCACTCACCAGCGCTCCTCGATTCCCACCAACCCTACTCTGTAATACAAGTCCCTGTCAGGGCTTCTTTACATAACCTGTACTACCAAAGGGTGGAGCAAAATTCAAGGGAATGCATTTCCTCTGTTGATTTTTGGTGACTTGCTGAGATTTTGCTGCCAGCTCCAGAAAAAGAATCATGAAAATATTTTTGTTTTATTTCTCATTCTCCTATCATGCATGGGCTGATTCATGGATTTGTACTGAGACTTAGAGGAAAAATCAATGTCAAATAGAATGGAGGCTGGTATTATAAAATTAAGATCTAAGATTTTCTGGCCGTAGAGCTGCACTCAGAGTCAATCTGTTACAGAGACACGGACTTGCAGCGAGTTTGTGGACGGGGGTTCAGATAAGAGCCCTCTCCTCTCCCCACAATGTGGGAATGCTTCCGAGCTCGCTCCACACCTGGGCCAGCACCTGACTCCTCCTTGCTGCTGCTGAGGTCGAGCTTCTGAAACCACTGGTCCCCGGGATACATCTTTACTCTTCTATGTGGGGAAATAGCCAGTTCTGTAGAGAAACATCTCCTCTGAACCCGCAGCTGGAATGGAAGGTTTCTATTTCACAAGAAATTTCGTTTTTAAGTAAATGGACACAACAGCTATTTTGATTGTGCACAATTCCAGTCTATTCCTGTGATTTTTTTTTATTTCTCATATGTTCAGTGGGGGTAGCATGGGGCATTTGTTGGACAGCCCGCTGAAATGCCCTTGCAGAGTCACTCCTCAAGCAGTGATGGCAGCCAGGACCCTTCTCACTGCAACGTGCAGAGTAATTGGAGTGAAGGGGAAATTAAATGAGTTTGAAAAACAAGACAGCTCCTGAGCATCGAAGAAAAATTGGAGATTTTACAGAGTTTGGGGTGGAGTTAATTTTTGTCTTGCTTTAGCTTTCCTTTTACTTTTCTATTTCTTTGTTTTGGGAGGAGCATCCTCATCATTTAATCAGATGTACTTCTCAACCGGTGAGCATGGCTCCAAGTTACACCTCCTTTGGAAAGCGCTTGGCACCCAAAAGCAAACCCTGACTGCAGAGCTAAACGTTGCTGCTGGTATTCAAATCGCAGACAAAGACAGCTTTACAATAGTTGCCTGTCTGTATCAAGTTCACCAGTTTTAATTACAACACCCCACAGTGGAAATTTCACAAAACATTTTATCCGTGCGTAAAATTTAATTAAACAAACAGACCCCTAAAGAAAGCATTACATTTGTCACAGCAAAATCTGCGGCGAAGCAGGGTATTTCCTGCTCTTACACATGGGTTATGTCTCAGGATTGACAGGGGTTACCTTTGATGCAATGCAGATGGAAAATCAAAATGTAGGGATTAATCCCTCTCTCGCCAGATTATGCAGAAGTGTGAGCAGGTGGCAGGGGAGGCCGAGCCCTTTCCATTTCTCATTATGTCGCAGCGCTGATGTCTGCAGCGCCGGCCAAGCCTCTGGCGAGTGTGTTATGTGATATAATTGTAAGATGGAAAACAGTGAGGGAACTTCTTCCTTTGTATTTTAAAGGCCACGATGGCATCTTTATTTGATAAAGGAATTGGATTATGTCTAATCCCCACACTTGGAGACGTTTTATTACTTAGAAAACACTTTCTTAAAAGCGTCTTCGCCGCCGCGAGCAGGGTGTAAAATATCCCTTGCAGGAAAGCCGAGGACAGGTTTTCCAGGGATGAACAGAAATCCTCAGTTCCTTTCTTTGGGGGCTGGCTTCAGACTTAAGGCATCTTTGATTAAGTCTCAATTCTAAAAGTAGAAGCCAGGCTGTGCCTTTTAATGAGCATCTGATTAAGAGCCCAAAGCTGGAGCTACCCAGCTTGTTAGCCAGGTGCTTAAATCAGTTTACGCTCTGATTCAGGATATTGTGTAGGAATTTAGATTCTTTTATAATGAATAATACATACATGAAATGTGAGCTCTGTAAATTTAGGGAAACGAGTTGTCAAGCTACCCGAGGAGTACAAATGAGGAGGTGAATGCCATGAACACAACACAGCGTACATTGTCTCGGGAACTTCCTTTGGCACCGGCGCTGGGACACACTCGGCAGATCAAAATGAAAGCTCAAAGGGGAGAAGATGAATGACGTGGCCGCAGAGCGTTCAGTGGTTTAGATCATTTGTAATGCCATGGTGGGCCTGTAAGCTGGGAGCTGAGCGCTCCTGGACGTCGGGAGGCTCATGTGGGCTTTTTGGAGGAAAAAAAGGAGAAACATAGATCACACAGCACCAATTTTCCCCAAAACAGGCTCAGCAAACCTGCTCAGAGCTGCAGGTGAGGTCCCTTTTTAGTCCCTGCACTTTTATATTCTCCATGTCGTCACAGCAGAAGTGCTTCCAAGTGCTGTCTCATTTCAGTAGTCAAAGTGTCTGAGCAAAAATATCTGTTGAGTTTTGTTACTTGTGCAGATCAGCCGTACTGGGAGGAGAAGTCTCCCTCCTTCCCTCCCTCCCTCCCTCCCGTCTTTCAAACCGAGGTAATCCCCTCCCTGGAGCCAAGCGTTGTGCCACTGAAACCAAACCCCTCTGACCTCGAGCAGGCATTTATCTCTACCTGAGGGCTGGGCAAGGTTCACTGAGCTTCAGACAAGGCTGGGACCAGGTGGGGAGCTGGGAGAAACTCTCTGGTTTCATCTAGGCTTGGTGCTGAGTTTTGAAGCTTTTTTGGCCAGCAAACTAAGTGGTGGAAAGCTTGGAAAAGGAAAAATGTCATGGGAAAAGCTGCCCTGCACTGGGGCTGTGCCCCGAGCATGTGCCCGGCTCAGCACCCTTCTCCTGTGCTCGCACCCGGATCTGCCCAAACGCTCTCCTTGGCTCCAGAGAGCTGGATTGAGGCCTTCTCATCTCTGCTCTTCCATTTCCTCATAATTAAAATTAGTCTAGTGATCCTTATCTCCAGGTTTTAGAATTGCTCTGAGTTTTTCCCCCCTTTAAATTCCCTTTAAACATCAGTTGTGTTGTCGAACTGAAAGTGCCGCTCTAATTGCGAGACATGATTGCTGTCCGCTCCTTGCCAAGCCTGTTTTCTGCGGGGTTGAGAGGGCAGTGGGGATCTTGCTTGTTTGCAAAAAAGGACAGCTTTCTCCCGGGAGGCAGATTTTATAATCCTAATTCTGCTAGAGCGATCCATTTCGGGGTGTGCTGTGGGTACAAGGGAGCACGTGCATACCTGTGTCCATGTGCCAGGCTGACACATCCTGTGTTGGAAATCCTACTCCTTGTTTCTTTGCTACTTATAAAATCTTACTTGAAAGCTTCTGGAAAAATATATTTTTTTAATGCATTTATGAAGAAATAAATTGTTTTGCAAACATACCGAAGTTTAGAACTTTAGAAGAACGCCGTGTTTTAGAGGCTGGTCCCAGCAGTGCAGTGCTTTAGGAAACAGGACTGTCAGGGGGCTTTTGCTGTAAAAAGGACTTGCAGAAATGCTGGACGTGGAGATGGTTCTGCGCAGCTCTGAACCCAAAGCCATCTCTGGAGGAGGCGCGTGCGTGTAAAAGACAAACGCGTTTCTCTACTGGCAATGAGATAATTTAGTTCTTTTTCCATGCGACTGATTCCCACGTGTGTTGTGCTGGTGAAACTCTTTCCTTGAAGCAGAGAAGGTGGCCGGGAGCTGGGGCAACCGTGGCAGCACCGCAGTGCTGGGACTCGGCCGTTACCTCCCCCGGGGCTCCGCAGGCGCTGGAGGAGCTGGCCCAGTGCGTGTTCCTCGCTGTGGTTCAGAGTATCACAGCAGCCTTCCCCGCGTGAAGCTCCTGGTTCTCTTTTTAGAGGGGCTGGACTGGATTATAGTAGGCAGGCCGGGGCCTGAGCAGTTAAGCTCAGCTCTAGAAAGCAGTGAGGAGTACCCACAGATACTCCTTGTGCATCAGGGAGGCTCTGAGGTGGGAGGGTGGGTTTCCCCAGACTCCTGGAGAACCTGAATATCGCTTTCTGCAGACACGGCACAAAACCAGGGCTGGCGGTAGGTATTTAAGAGGGGACCTATTTCATTTCATCAGCTCTCCTAAACTTGTGTCTGCCTAGGGGATGTTCTACACTGTGATCTCCTCCTGCTACACGTCGGGGGGGGTTATGAGGGAAGGACGGAGCATCGCTGAGCACTGCTCAGCCAGAGCATCCCTTGCCCCGAGGTGGGCGCAGAGGGGCCGTGGTGATTTGCTGGGGGTGCCTGGGGCAGAGGTGGGGCCAGAGCCCACCTTTCCAGCGTATGGACCTAAAAGCTTTTCTTCTGCCTTCCTGAGCTGGCTGCCTGCCCGTATGGGAGATGCATAGCTTTCTCCTGACAGACCAGTGGCCAAAAGCAGAGAAGCATTTTATTCCAGAGGCCGGTATTTCAGTATACAAGCGCTTTTGAAATAAGGAAAAATGGGTGGAAATTGCAGTGGGCTTAGCAGACAAAATTGAGCAGTTGACTGTGGCAAGGCACACAGTACTTAAATGCAAGAGCTGATCTAATCGTTGTTCTCGAGGAAGCTTTTTGCTGCATTTTAGCACACAAAGCTTTTCGTTTTCTCTTTTGTGGCTTGAGCTGCTATTTAAGAAAGCAAAAATCAATAAACCTTTCCAGCTTTCAATCTTTTGCCCCAAAAGGTGTTTTTTTGGGTAGTGTTTTGTCATTCATAAGCTGTGGCGACAAATCCTTGACATCATTCGTGGATAATATCGATCAGCTCTTCCGTTGCGCCAAAGGACAAATAGAAATCATTTATCTGTCTGGACTCCAAAACAGCAAAAGACAAAGGGCTCTGCCAGCCACCCATGACAATCAGCAGCTGAAGGTATTAGCAGGGGGTCAAGTTCAGAGGTCAGCGGTCAAACAGGTTGTCATCAGTTTCTCACAGCTATCAGAGTGGAAAAACCCAGCTGGTTCTTATTAGCCAAATCCGGGGAGGCTGGCGGTGGTGGGTGCCTGCTGGCTTGGGGTGCGTCTGCTCCAGGGTCTGCCATGGGGAGCGGGGCCACGGCTGTGCCCTTCTGAATGGAGGATGCACTGTGGGTTTAGTTTTTATTTATTGTAAATATGGGGTCAGGTCTTAACTCCACCTTTGCTCTGCTGGGAGCGGCTGGGACTAAGGGCCAGGCCCGGACAAGCCATGAGAAGCTGCAGTTTTCCATGACCTCATCAAAGCTGATGCTCTGAGCATTTCCAGGATCCATTTTGTTTTGATGTTGTTAAATGATTTCACTCTATCTTCTGCACCTGTTTTGGGAACAGTCTCTTCTTGAGTGAAAGCTCCTAAACCTGCTGCTTCAAATCCATCTTTCCCAGATATCCACAGAAGCCAGGAAGGCAAAAAGTTGGAGATTTCTGAGCCAGGTACAGCACCCCAACTGTATTTCATCTGATATACATACCACACCGAGGGAAGGTATCAGTTCTACCTACGTATCCTTGTTCCCCGCTATCAGTGCTGCTGAATTAGAATTAACAAACGGTTCCATCAAGCTAAGATGTGATGCTCTATGAACTCAATCCCCAGAGGGAGAGCTCCCCTGGCCATACTTCCCCAGAGCTATGAGCAGGCCACTGCTGTGCCTCTGCTGCACGCGCGAAATCCTCTAGCCCTGGTGTCAATGCTGAACCTCAAGTCTACAAGATCCGCAAGTAGTAGAACAAGCAGCTAAAGAAAACTGGCTGCTGCTTTGTAGCTATCTGCAATTAAGAGACACCTATACAGTCCTCCTTTCTCCAACCCCATAAAAAAGTGTGGGCTGCTCTGAGTTTTATGGGAAACCCTTGATCCGTCATTCAGGCAGGACAGCAGAGCTGCTAGAGAAATCCCTCGGGAAGCCGAAGGCTCCCACCAGAGCTGCTCATCCAATCCACCCATTGCCTTTCCATAAACCCGAACTCTTAGGGCCTCCATCAGTCAGTGGGCACTTCAGCCAGAGTGACTGGAGCAAGGGGAAGAGGCCGTAGGCAGTAAATAAGGGCAGATCAAGTATCAGCACGATCACCATTTCTGAGAGCTCCCCGCCCGCCTCCCCCGTGCGGCGGGAGCACAGTGAGGCTGTACGCCAGGGATGCCAGCTCCAGCACGCAGCCTGAGCATCACAGCTCTCCGTACGGAAGGTGCTAGCGTCAGGCAAGGGGCTGCACAGGGTTTTACACGTGTGTCTGGACACCTGATCTAAAAACAGATGTAGCGAAGGATTGCGTTAGTATTTCTCATGGTATCTACTCCTCAATAGCATCTCCTCTTTTTCCATGTTCTGAACGCTTTCATGGGCTCTGTCCCCCTCTGCCATCTCCATCTCACCACAGTTATTCACAGCATTTTTGTTTTAAGGGGGCTGGCAAACAGAGATTCGTCTTGTATTTAACCACAAGTGCCTCAGTGGAGTTTCACTCGGAGATTATGCTCACACAGTATTGACAACTGGTCCAGGCAGCCTGGAGAGAAACACGCTGTACACACACTTGGAGGTACATTTTATTTAAACTGTGACAAGTTTTCTTCTATTCATCAACAACTAGTTGAGGCAACGGAGACTTTCTTACAAGAAACGGGCATCTTATAGTGCTATAACAAGGCGCACTCTTTGCATTTTAGATCGCTGGCTGGGGAAGTACTTGTGCAAACATAAACTCCCTCTGGATAAGTAAGCCGGGTACGCGATGCTGGGAGCCAGCATCCCCCCTTCACACTACAAAGTCGATGTGGTAAATGTAGCGCTTCGCTTAAATTTCTTCTCATAGATAGAAATTCTCCCTTTTATTTTATTTTATTCTCCCAAGGACACTGTCAAGGTCACCACGAATCCTGATGCTCCAAAGAGTGTATCAGGGATACAAACCCATTTCACCAGGCTATTGTTGTATGTATCCTCCTGTGCATCCAACTTCATTTCCACTTCAATTTTATCAACCTTCCGCTGGAGACTCAAGGAGATAGGAAACAAGTACTGACACGAATTAGCCCGGAGATTGACTGATATAGCTCAGCCCAGGGAATCCTGGGTAAAACCTTCTCTGGGCTCTTTCTCTCTTGCGCTCTCTCTGTCTTTTTTTTTTTTTTTTTTTTTTTTTTTTTTTCCCCCCTTTTTTTTTCCCCCCTTTTTTTTTATCCATTACAACTGTCTTTGTCAGTCACCTGTCAGAGATGTCACCAGTCCTGTCCAGGATGACAGACAGGGCGGGGAGGCTTTTGATGGGGTAATTTGCCAGAAATACCCAATGCAGTGTACCAAAGGTGGCAGCAGGTGGCAAAGGCCCCAGGGAAGAAATCCCACTTAGGCAGTTGTGGGTAAAATCAGCTTTCTCCTCTTAAAACTGCTGTGAACCCCAAAGGTTCTCACCCCTTTTTGGGGGGGAATGTGTGGCAGAGCTCCACTGCCTTTTGGGAGAGTCTTGCTCCGTCAGTCAATGCTCTGGGGACCTCTCAGTGTGCATAGGGTCGGCTGGGGTGACACCCCGACCTCCCCCTCTCCACCTTCCCCACGCTTGCGGCCTGTCCACAGGGCTTGAGGTGCCACGAAGTGCCCAGGGTGAGCTCAGGGCAGCGGAAGATGCTCTGGGTGATGCATTGCTGGTGCCCGCTGCTGCGTTTCCTCCTCTCCACTGCACAAACGGGCTTTGCGGCAGAGCGTCAGCCCATGGTGATGGCGGTGGTTCCAGGTTTTAACAGCACTCAGCAGCGAGGTCCCGGGACGGGCGGGGGTTATTCCATAGCACCTGATCGGCGCTCTGAGTAAGGAGCACCGGGCTCGAGCGTGGTGCAGGGACAGGCCGCGGCTCCGGTGCGGGGTGGAACGGGGATGCTGGAGCAGCGTGGGGCTCTGCTGCCTGCCCTCTCTGCAAACTTCAGCCCTTCTTCTTCCTTGGAGCAGAGCGGTAGGAAATTTATGCCCTTTGGGTTCAAAACAGGGTCCTAGAGGAAAAGAGAAAAGAGAGAAAGAGAATGAAAATGATTTTAATTTTTTTTTGGCGTAGAAATGAAGCTGATATTGAAAGTGAGTAAATTTTAATGAAACGGTGCAAAAATGACATCATTTACTCAGAAATCATTAATTTGTCAGCATTAATATTTCAGCTACAACATTGCCTGTCATTCTGTGCCAGCAATGACTGATAAATCTATAAAAGTGTGCTGCTAATTTACTGAATATTTATGTGCAGTGTCATTTGCAGAGTAGGATTTGAATTTATTTCACTCAGTATTCAGCTGGAGAACATTTCTAGCAAACCTAAAATGAACAGCACCAGGCTGTGCAAAGTAAAGCTGGCAAAACTTCTTAAATAACATTTTAAAGGGAGAGGAGCACTGGCAGGAGGCTGCAGCGTTTCCCTCGGATGAGGGTCCTCCGAGACCGGGTCCCAGCAAACACCGCACGGGTGGCTTGGGACAGGGCACGGCAGCTGCCAGCCCTGGGGCTGTGCTGACACATATTTGTCACATCTATAACATTTTTCATCTCCAGACCTCCTTAGAGGTGTCAACTTATCCGTTCCACCTCCCCGGGGGGACGCGCACGTGTCGGGAAGGAGCAAATGTTCCCTGAATAGTGGTTTGGTGGGAATTTGTGTGTCAGTTTGGAAAACAGGCGGAACGTTTGCAAAGCTGGGGTGGAAAGTTTAAAGAAATGGTGGGGGGAGTGGGGGATTTTGGCAAAGTTGTGCAGCTGAGGTGGGTTGGGCCTGGTTTGGATCGACCTCCTGGGACATGGGGCCACCTGTGGAAGACACTTTGGTTCCCCAACGTGGAGGAGTGAGCACCCGTGGCAGGCTGGTTTTTTGTGGTGAGGATTTTTTTAATCACCTCAGAGCCTTCTGGCAGCCCTCTCCAGAGTCCCTGCAGCTCCCCGGACCCCGGCTCTGATCCCTGCAAAGCTCCCAGGACCACCCTGGCCAGGGGCTGCAGAGGGCTGCGAGGCCGGAGCGGGACACAGCACGGCCGTCAGCCCGGGCGCGTTTTGGGAAAGGGGGTTCTTTGGGTGGATAACTTGATCTTTGGAAAATGGGATTTGGGGATGGCAGAACCCATTCTGAAGTTCAGACTGAGTTTGCATAGTGCTTTCAGGCAGAAAGAAATAAGAAATTATTTTTTTGGTCACATGAAAATAAGGTTTCCCTGTGGCGATTTGAAAATGGAATCTTTTGAGTTTTCTGTTTTGAAATTTTGGGTTTGGACCAAATCTATCAAGGCTGTTTTCACCTTTGACATTATAGATTTTTTTTTTCAATTAAGTAGGAAGATTCACTATGAGTCGAATAGAGCGGCATTGGGTTGGTTGTTCTGTCTTTTTGTTTTCAAAAGCAAACATTTGACAGGAACAGAAGGCCGAGCTGTAGAACAAAAACTGCTGCTACCTTAACCTCTGAAGTTTAGATGTCAAACGCTGATGAGGAGGGACATCCCAGGGTACCCAGGAGCCTGCAAGGGGGCCGGACCCCCTGTTGCACATTCTCCAGGCACCATCCCTGTGGCTGAAGGTGCTGGTGGCTGCTCCTTGTTCTCACAGCAGCTCCTGGGTGGGAGCAGTGCAGCTGGGGCACCGAATGTGCATGGTGGGCTGGGATATTTACACCCCAGTGTCAGCCTGGGCTCGCTCCGAGCCTTGGGAACCTCCCGAAGGAGAGAGCTGGGCTCTGCTCACCAAGGGCCATCCGTTAGGCTGAAGACCACAGGAACTGCTGGTAATTAACAGGCATATTAATCCAGTAGAACACGATAGCCTTATTATAGTCACATTTTTTACTTTCATCAGAATAATATCATATTATATTAATATTTATTTCTCGCTAATGGACTGTGAAATGAGCTGGGCGATGGTGTTGGTGGGGTGTGGTGTTGGAGGGTGGGAGCAGTGGGGCAGAGGGACAGGTCATGGAGAACCTGTTGCCTCTCGATAGCCCTGGGACCCCCAGGACTGGGGGAACCGAGCACGTCTGCTCATGTTGGCATGGCCGTGCCCCATCCTTCCTCTCTCTTACCCAAAACGGGGAAATGTTGTGGTCAGTGGGAAGTGGCAGTGCCACTGACACTGGCCTATCCTGGTGCCGGCTGGTTGCACTGTGCCTTCAGCCCCTGCTCGCTTTCAAGGTGCAGGGAGAGGGAGGACAGCTCGGAATGAAGAGACAAGCTGGACGATGCAGACCCTTCAGGTCTGACAGATTTGGGTATGGCTGTCAACAAGATGGAGATTTACTTTAAAGAAGGGAAAAAAAAATCTTGCTTACACCTCACCACTCACATCTATTACTCTGGAAAATAAGGATGGCGTGAGAGCAAGGAATAAATCCCTTCTAAAAATATATCGGGTTAAGGCATTAATTTTCCTTGGCACGTGGATGAGGGTAGGAGAATGAATTTTAAGCTTGATTCATTCTCCAAAACGAAATCTTAAGCCTTTTAATTGTTGAGTGTTGGCATAAAAACATATTATTTATGAAGCTGTGGCTTGGTTCTACATGGCCCCTATGCCTTTTTTCTTCTTTTAAAGCAAATCTCATTTATTTCTTCCTAAAAGGTGCTCTAGAATCTAATATGAGCATTATGAATATTTAATTTTCAGAGCAGGGTTTACACAGTACCAGAGCGTCTGGCGGCTCGGCCGGTCCCTGCGCGACAGGCCTGGTTTGGAGCTCCAGCAGGTCTACTTGAGTAGATCGTTGTCTTTCTGCTCCGCTTGGTTTGTATCTACCAAAACTCATCATTTACTGCCCATCTCCGGCTGCTTCACTCCTGTAGCATCTGTTTCTATAAAATTCACGTGTGTTGCAGTAGGCAAAAGAAGTGCAGGAGGCACCGGAGAGACCCTGCAGTCGTAGAACTTGATTGGCTTTCTTAAAGGTAATATAGCACAGTAAAGACATTTCACAGGAGAGGAAAACTCCTGGTCTTCAGCTTAATCATTAGTAAAAAATTATTTCCTGCAGTGTTAAAGATCTAATTGGTCCAATCAAAAGGCAAATTAATTATGGCTCATTTGAAGAAATCTGCATGTGTCCTGGCTTTTGTGTGGAGGCGGCATGTAGGAGAGATGGCGTTCCTGGAGCTGGCAAAGCCGGAGATTGGGAGTCCTGTCCTCTGCAGCATGAGGTGTATTCCCTCAGAAGGGACTTGGTGCTGGCTGAGACATGGGAAAAAGACAATAATTTTATTTTTTTTTAATCCTACAACACTCAGATTTTTCCTCTCACTCTCTGGAATTTCCCTCTGAAACCAAAGGAACGGGATTACGCTGTTAGGCCGGACAGCCCAACTCCCATGTCCCCACCAGACCAAATCCCTTCTCTTCTGGGAAACTGTTTTCTTTTCCAATTTATAAGGTCTGCAGCTTTTTAATCATGGAAGGAAAATTTCTCTGTATTGCATCCTGACTTTTTGCAAACCGCTGAAAACCTGTCCCTTTTGTTTTCTATACAATCACAATCCCCCACTACTGGATGGTTTGGAGACAGAATTCATAATTAGTTCAAACGAAAGGATGCTCTGAGGTGTTAAGACGGACTCTTCTGGACCTGTGGCTGCTGTCATGGTTTGTGTAGGTTTATCTCCAGTCCATACCCTGCAGGGCTCAGACACCACCTCTGCCAGCGCACAAACCTCAAAGCTTTATTTTATTAAAAATATATTGAACAATTTATACCAGCAAGTTCCCACAAAACACCAACCTGCATCCATGCCTCACTAGTCTCAATTTTCTGTAACAGAGTAAATATTAAATGATCTGACCCCCAAATATACTGTAAAAGCACTTTTCAAAGGCATTTCAGGCATCCTGGGCCCTGGTACCCTGCTCCGTCGGCCGCCCCTCGCTCGGCTGATGCGGAGCAATCGCTGGCAGCGCCTGGGCTCAGGCCTGTGTTTCTGACAAGAGGTTTCTCTACTCTTGCACCAGCTAAATGTTTGCATCCACCGCATCGCCCTGCGTTTTGCACCCACGCTGTTGCCAGTTGGGTGCCGATACCTTGAGGCTGGCGTGGGGGTGAGGGTTAATGCCCCTCAGGCTCAGGCGGGAGGTCCCAGCATCGCTGCCCTCCCTGCCAGCACTGAGCCCGGCTCAGCATCTCCTCCATCCCTTCCTGCTGGAGGCTTTCCCACCGGGGCCTCCTTTGTGCTTTCTCCCGTTCAGCCCAGCCCCAGCTAAAATGTTTTTTCTTCCAAGACATTCCCTGCATTAAGCTTAACCAGCCCAAATTGTCTCACCTTTCCCCCCCTCCCTGATAAATGCTCCCTCTGCAGTTAATGTAACCTCCCCGAACGTCCTTCATTTGTCAAAGATCGCAGCCTTTTACAGCGGGTCATTATTTCACGAGGAATTTGAATATTTCCAGTCCACACCAAGCGATCTATTTCGCTTCCCCACCCACCACATTAGCCTCTGAATACTCTCATTATACCATTACTAATTAGAAATTCTCTCAAATTGGCGGCTGCATTAAAAAAAAAGACAGTGTGCTGAGCATATGGCATAATATCCTATTAATGAACACTCTAAATTCAAACTCAGGTCAGCTGCTCATTTCTTGCTCATGACACCCAGGCAAGGGGGGGAAAGCAAGCTTTTTTTTTTCTTTTTTTTTTTTTCTAAAATGCATAATACTGAATGCTATGGATGCAGTGATGCCTTAGGCCAATGCTTTATTTTATTTGGCTAATTTTTGTGGCAGACTTGTAAAAAAAAAAAATTAGAATGCGTATGTGTATATACGTATTTGTAAACCCATAGTGGAAGCCAGGGACTTGCCAGCCGGTGGTCATCTGCATGTTGCGGTGTTGCCTCCTTTAAACGACAGCGAAACAGGCCGCGTGCACTATCAAAATAACTTATAGCATCACAAACAAGATGAATGTCGTTTGAGGTTGCGTATTGTCCTGCAAACAGCAATGTCTTCAGTGTAGAGATGTGGGGAAGGAGAGGAACTGCAGCATACACACTTTTTTTTTTCTTTTTAGTTAAATGGGTTAATTGTACCAGACACTCGCGCTGTGTGAGTGACTTTTTGGGTTGACCTCACCTTGTCCCTAATTGGCAGAGACTGAACCAGGGTACGAGCCAGCGCTGCTGCTTGCAGAACCCAAGGAGATCGCTCCCCAGCATCGGCGGTGCTGGGCTGGGGGGGGTCACTGCAGCACGAGGCTTCTGCAGGGGGTACCTGGGGCCTGCCCGGGCGACTCCAGGCAGGTCAGCAGTGGGGAGAGGGCACCCACAGCCGCCGCGTCTCCGCGGTCCTCCCGAGGTCTGGGGAGTGCGCAAGCGCGGCTGCTCGCTGTGAGCTGCTCTAGTTGCATCTTGATGGAAATCTGCCAACGAGTGAGAGGGCTGGGTGCGAATATACGTGTGTTTCTGGAGATGGGCAAAGGTTACCTGCCTTTCCGAAGATTATTTTATTATTTCTTTTTAATACTTTGAAATTTGCAATACAGTAAAATAGCAAATTCTTGTACCTTCCTCTTCTCAGGGCAGATGAGCTGTCAGGGCTTTAGGTCTCATCAGTCTTGTTGTCACTGAGGTTTATAAAACTACCAAATGATATTATGTCAGCTGATTCTTTAATGGGATAATCATTAGCCAAGACCTGAGTAAGGTTTTTTTGCCATCACTAATTTCACCTCAAGGTGAACGCACAGGCAAAGCCCTCTGGCACGGTGTTTGCTGTGATGTATGTACTCGCTCCGCTCCGTGCCATTGCGCCAATTCCTGCTTCTCCTTCCAGGATGCGCCGTGTGCCCTCGGTCCCTGGATGGCGTTTGTCACAGCATGAAGGTTGTGACCATCCCTTGCAGAAAGACTTCGATGGGTGTCACAGGGCTTCTGGCTCTGGTCCTGAAAACCCAGGCTGTAATCTCAGCCCCGCTGTTGCCTGCACACCCTCCGTCCATCCAGGCCATGGGCAGCCAAGGATGCACGAGGGCAACGGCTGTATCGTCAAGTTTGACCTTTCAGTAAAAATTGAAAAAGTTTTGGCTTTTCAACAAAGTGAAACTTTTCCGTCGAAAACAAATATTTTGCCTCATCAAGAATCCAATTTTCTGTCAAAACAGTTTTCATTAAATATTTCCAAGCAGCCCCGGGTGAGTATTGATTTAAACTGTTACAAGAGAGAGAAGAATGAGGCTTTGTCTCTACAAAGATCATGTTTGCCCACCAATTAAAATTACAGTAGAAGTGAGTAATCACTTGCCGCCTTCAAAGGGGGATTATTTAATGAAACGCACAGTAATTATCCTTGTTAGTTTACATAGTCTGATGTCACATCCCGGCGAGTGGTCAGGACCCCGGGCACCGAGCGGTGGGAGCAGGCAGTGGGGCCGGGCGGTTTGCAGGGCAGCCAGGGAAGGGACGTCTCCTCCTGGGAGGTACCTGCTGCTCTGGGCGGGCCTGTGGAAAGACCTGGCCTTCACGCTCCAACTGCCCGCTTGGTTCTCCAAGTGTTCAGGAGCTACCATGGCTTGTGCATGGTGTCCCTGTGCTTGCTGTGGTTTCAGGGACTCCATTCTCCAGGACGTCAGCTGGACTGAGAAACAAGTTGTGGGGCTGGGCAGTGGGGCTGGATGCTCCTCGGCCGTTGCAGAGCTCCAGTCCTGGCCCCGTGGCCGGGCCATTGCTCATTGTGTTGCTGCGCTGCTCCTTAAGGCTTTTCCCAGAAAACCTGTGTGTCACAGATAAAAGCTGAAGTGAGGAGCACGATCGTCTGTGCAAGGGGGCTTTCTGGTGCCGTGCTGGGGAATTGGGAGCAGGGTAGGTGATAGGTGTTGGGGTCACTCAGCCTGGGGAGGGCGAAGGGCTGGAAGAGGAGGGGGTGGAGCAGGAGAGGAGCTGGAGCCGGACCCATCCCTTCCAGCCACGGCAGTCTCGTGTTCTGAGGGTTAAAGCCAAGACGAGTGCTGTGCAGCCCAGGAAGAATTGAGGTTTTATTTCATCGGCACCGGGGTCATTCCTGATTTAATTATGTAAAAATTAATGTGAACGTCTTTCTTGGTACGTATAGGCCATCCATGGAAATTGAATTGGGCGAAATGCTGGTTAAGCTAATCACTTGTAAGTCATTATGATGGCTAAGCACAAGGATGTTGTAATCTGTTGGGACTTCTCAAAGACCTGATTGAAGACCAAGTTTAAGACCTACAGGTTTAATCAGAGGGGATCAACGATGTTGTGCTGAAGTGATTTTTCCTGTTAGCAAGAAGCTCCGAACCATTTCTTCCCAGTATGAGAATCCACGTCACACGTCCAAAAGGCATGTTGTGCGCTTCCCAAACCCTTCCCGAGCCAGCGGCTGTGGATGACGAGCTGCATCAGATCTCGGGCTAACGATGAACTCCTTGGTTTCACTAGCCAGAAACGCCCATGCTGCAGCATGGTACAAATTACTCACATTTTAAATCCTGAGAGGATCTACAGATTAATCTAATCTGGTTTTATGTATCATAGAGATTTATATAATTTCTATGTTATGTGTGTTTCGAGACTGGTAGCCTGTAGTGTACCACAGGGTTTGTGCTGGATAGGCAACCTTGGCTCGAGTAAGAGTCAGCAGGAGGTGGGAGTCCATCCCCCTCATGGCGCGTTGTTCAGGCACTTTGCTGATCACACTGTTCGTATTTTATACCTCCATCCCTCATCTGAATTTGCCTAGCATGGGCTCCTTGCTAGAGGTTCACGCCATGACTTTCCCTGCTGCAGGAAAGAGCCCTCCGTATCGGTATTTCCCCCTCGTGAAGCTGAGTATATCTGTCTTGTTCCTAAGAAATAATTCATGCCACACGAGTACTACAAGTTTGCCCCACGTGTGTATGTACCCATGCAGTAGCCACACTGCAGAGGATGAAAAATAGATGTTTATGACCTAGTTCAACATTTTTTACATACTTTTTTTTTACTGAAACCTTGACCCACTGCGCCTTTCACATTCCCAGGTCTGGGGTCCCCTCGCTGGTGGCGGGGCTGCCTGCCCACCTCCCCGACCACTTGCCAGTGCGGTCTGCAGTCACGTCCCTGTAAAAACATACAGTGAATTACTGCCTGTATGGGGAGAAGGGATGCTCAACGCAAAGAGGAGGGGAGGGAAAAAGCTGCGTCATGATATAATATGCAGGCATTCATAAAGAGTGTAATCCCTGGGAAAAATCCAAGCCCTAATCGCGCAGCAGCCGTCCTTCCCTGCGAGCAGAGGGGCTGCAAGCAAAGGCAGCGTGTTTGCTCCGGAGCTTCTGCTGGGGGTTCTGTTTCTGTGTCTTCCAGCAGAAATTAGTCACTTTAAGATAATAACAGGATTTAAAACCCAGTTGAATGGTGCAGGATCTGTACTCTGCAAGGTGGTTCAGGTTGGGTGGGCTTGTCTGGGACCCGAACGGCCGCGGTACCCTCACAGTGATGCTGTGGTGGGCAGGTCACTGCCCGAGCGCCAGCCGCCACGGGCAGCATCCGACCAAAGGCAGGGCAGCGGCGGGCCGGGCGCTCAGCTCCGAACCTAGGCACCTTCTTGCTGGCCTGATCGATTTTTTTTTTTTTTTTCTGAAGGGCTAAGTTGCTTGTTCAAAGACCCTCCTGAGCACATTTCACTTCCGAAAGGAAGGGTCTGTGTGTTAATCACTTAAATATAGATTTGGGAGCCTTATTAGTGCTCCTTCCCGTTATTAAACATGTTATATGTGTAAATGTATACACGCAGACCTGTATGCATACATCCCTGTGTACGTTTTCAGTGCAGGCAGGGTTTGTTGAGCCCTGGGGGGACAAGATTCCTGTCCTGCAGTTTGCTGCTCTGCTGGGGCTCCACAGAGGAGCCTGGGCAGGGACTTATGGGGCACAAGCCTGGCTGGGGGTCTTGCAGAGTCTCCTGGGAGGTCACCTTACTCCTGCAAGTCATTAACTGTCTTTAATCTGGGCATCAGGTTTATAACAATTGTTATACATTTTAAAGGAATAAAAACTTCAATATTTAGAAGTGCATGAACAGCTTGCGGAGCATTTTATCCATCTGTTCCCTAATACTAAAAATGACCACCTTGGTAGGTGCCTGGAGGGTGCTGGGCCAGAGCTGCTTCCCAGGCTTTGTCAGGAGACGGCTGATGTCCATATCAAATCAAGATGCTTGTTGTAATGTTCGCAAAAATGTAATTTGATTTGCCTTTGTCAACAAAATCTGCGGAAACATCCTCTGCCTGAATAAATATCCCTGCAGGGTAGCACATGCTTTGTAAATAATTTTCATTGTAACCCCCTCTTCCTAGCAGGGTGGAGAGTTGAGAACATTCATCAAGTCTCACATTAAGAAAATAATTTTCTTGTACCTAATTTGTGCAATAAATAAAGTCCACAAATTCTTGCTTTTGCGGCAAGGAAATGTAAAGAGCCGAGACCAGGGTTTTTTGACACTGGGTCTCTTTTGATGGCCATTGCTACCTCAGGCTTGGTGCCTCCATGAGACCCCTGGCTAACAAGTCCCCAAGAGTCTGGTGATTTGGGGCACATCATCTTCTAGGCAGTTTAGCACAGAATGACCTGGAGGAGCTTTATTTGCCAGGAGAGGGATGAGAGGCTCCTTTGCGGTACACCCCAAATATCACACTCTCCCATGCCTGGCCTTGGAACTGAATGTCTTGGACGATACAAAGGCTGGGCAAAGATTTACCGAGCTGCACTGGCTCTTTGGCCAGGCCTGTCTGATCCTGCCAGCGTGTAACTGGCACAAAGTAAAGGTTATTTTTCAAGTAAGAAACTTGGAGAGATTTGCTTGCTTGCTTGCAACCTGCACTCGTGACCGACTGCAAAAGGGGAGGGTGGTTGTTTTTTTTTTTTTACCCTGAATTACCTCTAGAGATGGAGGCTTAGATGTCTGCTTTTTCCTTTTGATATCACTAAAGGCTCAACCAAAAGGAGCTATAGCAAAATCTCAGCCTTGCTTCCCCTGTCTGTCACTGGGCTTTGATGCAAAACCCAGCAAAGTCAGGACTCCTCTTTCTGATGGCCTCAGTTGCCTCTGGCTCAGGCTCTGGTAGCTGCACCGTGTGCTCTGCACCTTCAGGAGTCACCTTTGGTGCTCCTGCCCCTTGGGCTCTGCTCCCAGGCAGCACTGAGCCCACACATGATCAACTTTTAGGACAGGGCTCAGTGGCTGGGAAGGAGCCAGAGGGTACAGAACAGCTTTGGCATGTAATTAGCCACACCTTGGGTGACCAGACTCTTAAATTCCAACTTACCGATTGCTTGTCTCATCGGAGAACTGTAGCACAGGTCTGTCAAGCTGGGAGAATACCAAGATGGGAGGATAGCTTTGTTTTTTACCTTGTAAAAATGTAAATCTGTTATTTATATATATTTTATGGATGGCATGTTCCTATCCCCGGGCATTTTGCATTGGAATTCAACTCATTGCAAGCCTATTACATGTTCACTAACTATAAACCATCTGATTTATATTCATTAACCAATAGTAGACAGCAGCAGTGGCATAACTTTAGCACTGGACATGCCTCAGTCGACGGGTGAACTAAATTTCAGTTAATTAAGGTGCCATAATTGTTGTCCAGTACAAGTGTCTTCAGGGCATTCACTTTGTAAATAATTTTTCACCCCAACCTTTCCTGCATACTTGGTTGCTTCTCTGCAACTGGGTTCAAGCCATAAATTATTAGGAAATCAGCTTTCCTGCCTTTCTGGTGGAAGGCGGCCCCTTTTCTACTTCTTGCCAAAGACAGCAACGGCGTTAATGATTAGCAAAATGCAACTGGACTGCAGAGAACATGGTAGAAGGATTATAACCCCCAAAGCAAACCAGGAGGTATCTCATCTCCTAGAGGGGTGTTTGCTGTGCAGGAGGTCTGGTGCATGGCCACCGCCAACCCATGGTCAGCATCGGCTCATCTGCCCTCGGAGCTTCTGTGCAGAGATGGCGGGAGGAGCTCACAAGGTTGAGCTTCGCCTGCACAGCTTCAAACACAGCCTGGAAAGGTCCAGAGGAGACCTGGAACAAAACCTTAGACAGGTTAAAACTGGTTGCCAAGAAATTGAAAGTTGAAACACCAAAACCCCATTCAGCTCTCGGTTTTCTGGTATGAAGGCTTAGGTCTGCTTCCTGCAACATGGACCTCACGGCCCAGGTTCAGGTGTTGGCGGCTCTTTCCCTGTGAAACCTGAGGAGATCATAGAATCACACAATGGTTTAGGTCGGAAAGGACCTTGAAGATCATCCAGTTCCACCTCTCTGCCATGGGCAGGGCCACCTTCCACCAGCCCAGGTTGCCCAAAGCCCCGTCCAGCCTGGCCTTGAGCCCTTCCAGGGAGGGGGCACCACAGCTTCTCTGGGCAGCCTGTGCCAGGGCCTCACCCCCCTCACAGGGGAGAATTTCTGCCTTAGATCTAAGCTAAACCTGCCCTCTGTCAGTTTAAAACCGTCACCTTCATCCTATCCCTACTCCCCCGATCCAGCGTCCCTCCCCCCTTTCCTGCAGCCCCTTTCAGCCCTGGGGGCCGCTCTAAGGCCTCTCTCTCTTGTAAGGGATCGGGCCCGCTGCCTGCTTCGGGCAGGCGTGTCCAGCGGTGCCTGTGCGGCCCGGCCGGGCTGTGCAATGCCCATGGGGTCTGCGGGGCTGGGAAAGGCAGCGGGATGTCTAATGGGCCCAAAGTGAGCACTTGGTAATGAGGAGCCAAGGAGCGATCAGTGTGAGCAAGATAAAAATCCCCGCTGCTCCTGAGTCTGTGCACACCAACTGCGGGGCAGTAATTAGGCAGGAAGCTGGATGTGGAATTGAAACTCTAATTATGAAGAACTGCTAGATGCTACTGTAACACAGCATTTACCTTCCTCCTCTGCTCCTGCCTTTTTTTTTTTTTTTTTTTTTTTTTTTTTTTTTTTTTCTTTTTTTTTTTTTTACCCCCTTTGGATTAATTGGTTTGGTTCGTTTTCTCGAAAGTTCAGATTCGGGGGGGAACCTTGCGGAAAGGGCCATTTTCTCACCTCCCTTCTACACCCAGCAGAAGCCAAGATGGAAAGTGGTTCCTTGTACCTGATGTGAAATTTAACAGGGGGTGGCTCTGAAAGGGTCTGGCCCCAAGACTGTAGGGGCGGGCAGCTCACGTAGGTGTGATCAGCACTGAACAGGACGTTATTCTTTTGCTTTTTGGAAACAGGGCAAAAATTATCCCTCCTGTAGTGCATGGGCTGTAGGTTTGGGCTTCCTGGTTTTGGTTTATGTTAATGGCATCTCCCAAGTTAAGGTTTTCAGGGACTGTCGCTTTGGAAGCAGCATTTTTTGTCAGACCTGGATTAGCATGCATCCCTCGTGCTCTTCGGCCGGGTTTTAGCAGCATAGCCTGAACAAGGGGCAAGAATTTCACATGTGCTTAAGTAATGGAGCGAAAACTAAGGCTCTCCTATGTGCTTTTGCCCAAGTAATTTAGTACGTGAGAAAGACGAGACAGCTTTGCCTTCAGTACCCTTTTTTAGCTGTCCTGTGCATTAGTAGAGCCTCCCCCTCGGTGGCTCCGGTGAGTGCCCACAGACACCTCTAGCGCATGAAGAGGGGCACTGGAGCTTCTCTGTTTGTCTGCTCAAGTTTCCTATTGATCTGACAGCTCCTTTCCAGACCTGCCCAGCAGCAGACATATGCCAGTCTCTCTGATAGTTCATGTTCACTTATTAATATAAAGATTCAACTTCACATTCACTGGAGTAAACCTTGCATGATGCCTCTGACAGTAATTCAGTTGTAGCCTCAATCAGATGCTGGATCTCCAGGCCATGGCTATCCTGCTAGCCTTTTCCAATTTTTCACTACACCAGTCATGAATAAATCACCAAAACACATCAGATTGCTGAAAATGGAAATACCAGAGATAGGCACCAGTTCAGTAGTCAAAGAGCATCACCTTCCTGCAGCAAGAACGCATGCTCTGCACTCCCTTGTCTGCTCATCGCGTCCCATCCCATCATCCAGAGGCCCCAAATATCTGCAAACCGCCAATGTGCATCCTGCACATCCTCTGCATTTAAACACAGATCCCACCATGTGGCTTCTGGCCAGGGAGAGGCGATTTCTATTCACCGGACGCATTGCCAGACGAGCCATCAGTAGTACCCAGATGCTCTGAGAGCAGGGCTTGCCCTCTCATGCGTGCTAGAGGCAAGCGCTGTTCATTTGCAGTACTTGGATCAGAAAAAGCAACAAACCAGTTGGTTTTTCCAGGCTTTTCCCCTGCCCTCAGTGAAATGTATTTTACAGAAGCCCACAGGCTCCACTCTCATGGATGGTGTGAGTGCAGCAGCCCTGAGCCCCAGGCTGGCGGCTTGTCCTGCCCCTGGCAGCCGCAGGGATGGGTGCTCTGCTACAGTTGGGGAACTTGGAGGGAGATGGGGGAGGCTGTGGGCATTGCTGAGATCCCATCCACACCTTTCTCCTGGGACAGAGGTCCCTGGTAGTGCAGGGTGGGCCCTGGTGCATGGGGCACCTCGCATATGGACTTCAACGCAAATCCCAAACGCCACCATTTCGTTACCTGCCTGATGCTCTCTCACCCCTGATTTGATTAACCTCTGACCCTTCTCTGGGCACCAACACAGCTGAGTCTGAAAGACTGAATGGTGTCTTTCGAAACTTGACCCAAAAGGTGAAATCTTCGTTATGTCCAAATTAACAGGAGCTTTGCCACTGATGTGGGTAGGGCCGGGGTCTTCTTGCCCTAATTACCCATTATGAATGTAGGCATGTTGGTGCCTCTCCCATGCAGCTGAACTCCCCTAGCATTGTTCTGAGAACTACAGATAAAAGGAACTGCAAACTAGTATCATTTAAATCACTTTAGATCAGAAAATCAACTAGAACTTTAAAAAAAAAAAAGCCCAAATCGCCACTCATAAAATAAATCAATTTCTTTAAAATTAGCCTCCCTAATTTTGACATCAATTCTATTTCTGTGAGATTTGTCCGTTTTGCAATTTTGTTTTTTATCTGTGTTGTTATATTAAAACTCCTGCTAATAAAATGTCAAATTAAAAAAAAATTAGTATCCCCAGTATTGCAGAAAACCAATAAAATAAAACCTTACAAGAGAAGCAAAAGAAAATTTCCATCATTCTCTCCTTAACCGAAATCAAAATTAGAGTGTTATTAGAAATTTCATTAGGATGGAGCAGATTGGTAATGAAATTACATTCCAGCTTTCTACAAACCCGATGTATTAAGTAGGTTTGATCAATGATGTTCACACAATTAATTTTGTCTGATTGCTGAGGATTACTTTATCGACAGTCACATTTCACACTTGTGGGTTTTTTTGTTTCCACAGTAAATTCTCCGCAATGTCAGATCACATGACGGCAAAGCAGGTTTGAAGCCCCGGCTCTCAAAGCAACTTCTAGCGGACCATGACGGGAATCAAGGTAAGCGTGTCACCGCTGTTAATTGCGTTCGTTATGGTGGTGCTTATGGACAACCAACCTCAGGGCAGAGGGCTTGCTCAGGAACCCCGGGCGGTCTCAAGTAGGCAAGCAGTGATGGAGGGAGACCACGCTAACACTCTCCTTGGGCAGCCTGGAGACTCTCGGTGCTCTGAGCTGCTCTGCCTGTGAGCTGGGAGGCCTCGACGCCTCTGTCGGGGTGTCCTCCTGAGGATCCGTGTCCCTGAGCTGCGGTACAGACCCATGCTGCTCCGCCGGGCGCAGAGCCAGGCTGGGGTCTGGGAAGGGCGTGGGCACGCTTGTCCCACCGGGACAGCCAATTCCTTGCGGTCAGATGTGTTAGTTCAGTCCCAGAGCTGGTGTCACCACAGCTGGCAGCACATCTGGAGGCAGATGGGAGAAGGGGAGGGCAGCAGCTCCGTAAATTGCAGGTTGGTTGAAGTGAGCTCTCAGGTCTGTCCGTACTCGGGTTGTTCTGGGCAGCAGCAGCCCGTGATTCCTTGCTGCGCGTAGCTGGGTCCTCCTTGTCCGCGCAGTCGCCGTTGTGCAGGCAGGGAATGTTTCGGGACCCTCTCTGTTACCCTTCGGTGCATTGCGAGGTAATTAGATGACTTTTACGTGAGAAAATGAAGTCAGTGCTGTCATGGAGGCAGAGTGAGGTCCATCAGGTGCTGTCAGTCTCCATTTACTCTTGTGGAAATTTTCAAAGCTGTTTAACAGCAAACTCTTTTTTACATCCAGGAGAATGAGATATCCTCCAGAAATCTTGACCATTTCCTCTGGAATCTGTATCGAGCCCGTGCTCTGAGTTGTGTCGTTGCGGGTGTCCTGCAGAGGGTGTGAGATAACGGCTGCGGTGGGTGAGGGCTGGTGGGGCGTTGCGGGGCTCTTCCCTGGCTGCTGAGCGGGGGGATGTTTCCCCACCCTGGCACTGCCCCATGCAGCTTCGCTCCTTCTCATATGCCACAGGATGATATCACATCTTTTTACAAGAGTAAGTGACAAGTGGCTGTAGATGTCACCTGCCCTGCATCTATTTTCAGGTGAGATTGGGGTGCGCAGCATGCTTGGGGTGTCAGCATTGCCAGGGAGCCTGGCAGGGCCTCCCAGCCCAGAGGATTTTTGCATGATTTGAAATGCAAAGGTATGAGTGAAAGAGAGATTTGATCTCTGGGGGTAAAAAAAGTGCCCATTATGACATTCAGATTCATTTTAGAAGTCATTTTTAAACCTTAAGTTAAGAGAAATACCTAGAATTAAGTGCTTAAAAAAGCTACAAAAACTGAATAATAATATTATGAGGGTTTGAAATAAGCTTTTTTTCCATGTCTTTTGCCTACATTGATCTACTGATGGATTAGCTGGGAATCAGCAGCAAGTGATCTGTGCAGTTCCTTTTTTTTTTTTTTCTCTCTGGAAGTTATGCATTTGTTAACATTTAAGTTGCAGGAGGGAACTCGTTCCATGGGTCGGGTCTCTGTGTCTTAGAAATGACCCTGGATTTCAGCTGCTCCAGCTAGATTTTAGCTGCAGGGCTCCTTGGAAAGCTTCAATAGTTCAAGCCCTGGAAAGGAAAATCCCCCTTTTTTTTTCCCCCTAGGGATATTCTTTACCATATTTTAGGTACTTTCTGCTGAGTGCCCAGATGTGCATTTTCAGTGCCAAGGAAGGGGGGAGATGCCCCACTGTGGGGACGGTTTCCTGCGCAGGAGGGGAGTGGAAGAGCAGGGGCACGCTGAGCTCCTGTCCCAGCTGCTGGCTGCTGTTTTCTCTATGCACACACAGAAAAGATACCAGGATCTAATTTTTAGAGATGAGACATCTCATCTGTCAGAAACTGAGTGAATTAGAATAAGAGTATGACTTTTTTTTTTTTTTTCCTTAAAACAGCCCAAAGTTTTTATCAAGATGCCATTTATCAGCAGCGCTACCAGCCGCTAGCAGTAGGCATCCTGCCAATCATTTTATGGAAATAGGGAAGGACTTTAATGTTTGGATGCCCATCTGAATCGACTCTTGTTCATGTCAGCAGATCTGATGTGAAAGCAAAGGTGCCCCTATGCAGTCTAGTTACCATCAAACCTGTAAGTGTCAGCATTTTAAAGGCAAGGAACACAATGCTGATGGTGGGCAATGTCACTGGTTTAACCTATTTCAAAGACATTAGCTCCTGCAGTCTTTTCCTGCTCCTTGTCTCTCAAGGATTAGTTATGCCTGAAGTGCACCTGCTCAGTTAATCTCTGCAAATAATTATTGAGATACTTGCATATCACCATCTTCTGCCCTTAACAAGTTCATCACCTAGCCATCCAGCTCAATGAGTTTGTTGCAAACGTAGCCAACAGCGATTGAACTCAGTGTTTAAACTCTGGGATCTCGTGTGGTCCTTCAAAGCAGTGTTTTGACGGAGCTGCCAAAGTTACCATCCTGCTGCCGAGGGCTCCAGCAGGCAGCCAGGGGCACAGCCAGCTGCTGCTCCTGCTGCCCGGACTCCAGGGACGAGCTCCCCATGGACCCACTACCAGAGAACAAAACCCTCTGGGGACAAGGCAGCCTTGTGTGAACAGACATCACTCAGGCCTTTCCAAGTCCCACATGCCCCAACCACTAGACATGCTGTGTGGCCGGCTGGTTGAAGAGCCAGGATGGCACACAGGGACTCCGGCACGGCATGACCGATACTAATGGCAGGGTAGGAGGGCTAACGCTGTCCTGTTGCCCAAAAAAATGCAAAGATGTCATGTTATCCCCAGCACATGTACACTATCACCCGCATGGGCTGTCTGGGTAATTTTCCCAGAGCAAAGTTCAGCCCTTGTCAACACAGTTTAAACTTTTCTGGACTCTGCCTGTCCTGTCTGAGGTGTAATTGAATGTAGGGGAATCAGCACCATTAATCTCCACGGCTGTAGGATGGGCGTTTCGGCTCAGCAGCTTCCCCGGTGGGAGCGTGCGCGGAGCTGAGCTCTCGCTGCATCCCTTTCCCACCTTTGTCTGCCCCCGGCGGGGTTTGGTTTCAGGGAATGAGTCACGCTGGGCTCCAGCCTGGAGCTCTGTGTCTGCTGGATGCAGGAGCTTCATCCCCAGGGTCTGTGCATGGAGAATCTGGAGGGAAAAGGAGATGCAGTGTCTGGAGGCGATGCACGTTCTGAAGCCAGGCCTGTAACGCAGCGTGGAGGTGATGTTTTACATGCCTAAACCTGGGATGTGCTTCTGTTAGAGGCGCGAGGTCTGGCTGGACACAGATGTGCTGTGGAAACACAGGTGCAGATTCAGTGGGAGGTGCCTGAAAAGCACCCAGGAAAGCGGGACTCTGGCCTGACTCACAGCAACACCTAAATGCTGAGTCCTGCAGGGTGGCCGGGTGACAGGGAGGAGCAGAGCCCCACGGGAGACAGCTAGAAAGCAAAGGGTCAGCTCTCCTCTGACAGTGGACTTGGGGGGGAGCAGTAATAGCATCCCGTCACGAACAGGAGGAAACTGGCTGGACTGGGCTGTGATGTGCTGGAACTGGGCAGCAGCTCCTGGGTCACCATCTCCTGTCCCTGTGTCTCCTCCCCTCTTTGTGTTCTCTGTTTCCCTGGTCTCTTCAAGCTGTGTGTAAATTGGAGCAGGGATTGCTGGCAGTGCCTAACACACCACACTTGGTTCTCCTGCCGGTTTCCACAACCATCTTGGGGTCACAGGAGGCCGAACTGGGCAGCGCTGCCGCCCGGGCTCGGGGCTGTGCCTCCCCGACACCGTCCCTCTGCCCCGCAGGTGACTCCATCCCCTCCCTGCCCTCCATTCGCATAGAATTCCCATCGGCTTGGGCAAGTCGGGGGGGTTTGGGAGGTCAGCCCAAGGGGTGGCGGTGCCAGGTGGGCAGTGGTGTGGCACGCAGAGGCAGGCAGGAGGGTGCAGGCAGCGCAGGCAGCGCGGTCGGCCTCGCACGGGCGCTGCCAGCACTGCCGCCGCTGCAGCTGTTGACACTAGAAGTGATTAACATGGGTAGGACAGTGAGAGGGAAATAAATAACATCCTAATCTCTGGCACCATCATTCCTTTGATGAGAACAAAAAATATGAAGACTGAAAGATCAAAATAACTGTATTAGAGCATGAAAAGGGAAATGCTCTTTTAACCACCGCTGTTCAGATATATCTCCTTAGATCTGACATGCTGTAATATATTTGTAACACAGATATATATTAGGGGGTAAAGCTGGTGATTAATTTGCTTTACCTTTTCAGAGCATATACATAAAAACCTACATTAGAAGAATTAGCATTTTACCTGTCTTTGAAGATCTTTGCTTTGAAATGTATAAAGTCTTGTCAATTTTATGTCTCTCAGAAGAATAAGAGTTGTTTTTCACATGAAGCTTCCCCCTGGCCCACCTCCTCCCTGGTTCGGGTGCGAGGCGCGGGCAGGGATGCTCGGGGTTTTGTCTCTAATGACTGCAGCACCACCCTCCAGGGCACTGCCTGAGCTGCTGCCCACATTCACCCCTCTTGACTCATAATTGCTGCTGAAGCTTCTGAGACTGGAGATCAAAGTATTCGTGTCATTCATGTTTCTGTCAAAGGTCTTATCGTCAAAGCACCAACTATATTTCGAGAGACGTCTCCTTTTCTCAAGAGCAACAGACAAACTTGGCTTTGCCTCTTTTTTTTTTTTTTTTTTTTTTTTTTTCGTTGCAACATTGCTGCAAGGAAATGCAGGTGCAGGGAGGAGGAAGGCAGCCAGGGGGCTGCCCAGGCTGCTTCTGGCCAGCCCCCCATCCTGCACCCCTGGCGATTTAGTTGTTGATTGCTAAGGAGCATCATCCCGACCAAAACTGCCATTCCAAATGTCTGTCTTTGTCTGACTGACACAGTCCTCCCTGACCGAACGCGGCAGGGTGCTCGAGCTGGCGCTCTCTCGCCGCTTGCTGCCTGCGTTGCGCTCGGCTTCCCCGAGAGCCAGGGTGGCTGCCTGTTGTCTCTGGCCCTCGCAACTCGGATGCAGCCCTTCTCCTGGTTTTTCTCTGGGTATCGACTCTTGCTGTGTGCACGGGCAGGGAGCTCTTCTGGACCATCCTCTCTGACCTGGCATCACCGTGTTTGCTTTTGCAGAGAAATTTTAACTCCGTTCAAAATGTGACATGTTAAAAAAAAAAAATAATCTTTGTTGTTTGTGTCTATTAATACAATCTTAAATTTGGATTCAGACAACTTAGCACAAATGTTAAGCTTTATTTCACTTGTTTTCCATAGGAAAGAGTTGTGTGGTTAAGGCTTGCAGGGACATCCCCAGCTGGGCTCGAGGACGTGCCTCAGTGGCACGTGCCACCCCAGGGCTTCCCCCTGTGAATACTCACACTCCACTCTGTAGTGCTTGGTGAAATGCTTCCTCTCTGCTCATAAATCCTCATCGGAGCAGCACGCAGTAACCACAGCGCGTGCATGCGGGCTCACACCCAGCCACGCTCTCCGCGTGCGTGTGTGCGTCAGTACAACAGATGATGCAGGAGCTCTCGGTCTCCTCTGCGGAGTAAAGGCCAACAGCGCTGCATTGCTGGGAAAATTTCTTTATCCAGGGGCTGTTGCTTTGACTTTCCATTCCTGGCTGTTACTGAGACTTGGAAAGGCTTCAGCTGCCCTGACTTTCTCAGCTCGCTGCTGCAGTCATCAGTGTGAAGTTCCCAACTGCCTGTGAGGGGAAAAAGACACGTAAGCAGCAGAGGAGTGGTAAAAGGGAAAAGCTTCATCATATTGTAGATTCAAATACTGGTTTTAAGCTTCTATAATCAAGTTGGTGTTTGTTTTTTTTTTTCTCAGTGAGGTGGTTCTTATAATTCCAGCTCTCCCCCTGTGGCATGGCCAGGCAGAGCCAGGCAGTGCCAGGTCTGGGGGGGTCCCTGTGCAGGGGCAGCCCACGCTCTGGTCTCAGGTGATGAACTGTCTGTCCCTCCCACTGGCAGCTGCTTCTGGCACGCAGCACCTTCCCCTCGCGGGAACTCGTGAGTCTGAAAGTCCGTGTCCTGACACATGTGCTGGGAAGAGGACAAAAGGACTCGCAGGCATGTTGCTCACCTGAAGGGAACAGTCACAGCCCAGCCACATCCCACCTCCCCACTGGAGTTCCTGCCCTGGATGGGCGCTTTCAGATGCTCCGCAGTTCTTTGTCCTGCCTCCATTTCTCCTTGAGGCCTGTGAGCTGGGAGGAGGCATTGTCTAAACTCCATAATCCTTTTTTTTCTTTTTGTGATGTGAGTAAGTGCAAACGTCTGTTACAGCCTGGAGAAATGCAGGCGTGTTTTACCAGTGCACCAAGGCTCCGCGGTGCTTCTGTGCTCTACAGCACCACATTTTTTTCTTGTGTGGTTTTATGTTCTTCAGTATTAAGTTATTTCTGGTTGAAGACAGTCACTGTGGACCTTCTACGCGCCGATCCCAGAGGCATTTTAGGGAAGAGGGATTGCAGTATGGGCCTATATTTAATGTCATGAAAAGTCCTTTCCTCTAGAAGATCACAGCAAAACCTTGGGCTCAGAACACACTGAGCACGTTGGAAGGGCTGAATGGGGGATGAGGGTTAAACTTTGCCCTGCTGCAAGCAGGTTCAGAGTGCCAGAGCTCCCCGGGTGCCCCGGCTGGAAGGGTGCAGGTGAACCTCAGCTCTGCTGAAGGTGCAGGTGGAGGAGCTGAGCGGGGTGGGTGCAGGAGATGCTCCAGCACCCACCAACCAGCCGGCACGTGGGGAGAAGCAGAGCAGCCCCGCTGCCTGCCCACTGCAGGAACTTCTGATGAGTTTCTCTCTCAAAGTCCTCAGAATTAGGAGCAGGAAAAGAACTTTATAAAATTCTCCACAACCAGTCGAGCGGAACCTATTTTCTCTCACAATGCAATTAACGGCACCAACATTTACAAAATATGATTACAAGCACTTTGGTTAAGTAGAGGAAAGTATATTAGATAGCAGCGAGGGGTTGATCTTAATGTGCATTTTTTCGAGAGACTTGCATTTTCTTTGTGCAAATAAAGAGGCCCTAAATTCTCCATAGGCACTAAAATCAATGCAGTGGAACCATGATAACAAACACAGGCTCCACTTTTTGCTACATCCCCCAATTAATTAAGCCTTTCACGGGCATGTAATTAGGAACATTAGCAAGTCATAAAATTGCCGTGAGTCTCTAAATTATGTGCTGGCCCTCAGCAATTTGTTTTTAATTCCTTTTGAAGACAATGGCACTGCGGGGTCCCATAGATCTTCATAGCAGCCTACTGTTTACTTCTTTATGGCTCTATGAAGATCTAACTGTTTTCTACTGCTCCCAGATGCACCCGCACTATTTTCTTGTGCGTTTTCATTACCTGAGTTAGATTTAAAGGGAAACGGCATCGGCGTGCCCCGCGACCGCCCCGCCAACGCAGAGAGCAGAGCAGAGGGGGAGAGGAGTGGAGCGAGGATGCTCGCCTGGAGTCTGGGCTGCTAATCAGCGAGCAGCCGCCGCCACAATTTATGCACTTTTATGTAGACGCGTGTGAAGCCGAAGAAATAAATAAATAAATGGGAATCATTTCGGGGGAAGGTTTATTTCCCTGTTATTGTGATTTACTCCTCCTTGATGAGAGTGTCTCTTTCACAGCGGAGGCACAGAAAAGCATTTGTACGCTCGCAGGGTCAAGAACAGGAGAAAGAAGTAAATAGTGGAAGCAAATTGTTTTTCCTTCTAAAATATCCTGGGTCATTTACAGCTGACGGGTCGCTGTGATAGTACCTGGACACGTGTTCTAATAGCAGGGTTATATCCTGAGGGATGTGTGTAGCCAGCTGACTATTTTTCAGCAGGTTTTGGGGTTTAACGCGTCAGTTTGTGGGGCGGTAGAAGGAGATGCTGAGCTGCCCAGCAGCGTGTAGCTCTCGCTCGTGCCCAGCCGCGGGCCCGTCCCGGTGTTACCGCTCAGCATCCCGGGAACGCCGGCAGTCACTGAGCAGGTGTTGCTTTCCAGCCGTTGCTCACCGCGCTTGCTTGTTCCCCCGAGCACTGGTGATCTCAGTCAATTAATGCTCTTGAATTACAAAACAGGGTTAGTGGTGATAATAATAAGCAGAGACTGTAATAGAAGAGGTGAATTCTAGCTCGTCTCCTAGGCCAGCACGGGGAAGGGTTCCAGGGTGTGGTGTAATGCACCACTCCGTCGCACACCTAGGTTATGTGGCAGAGACCATCTGATGCATTTCAGATTAGCCAGGGCCGATAGTTGCCTTTGGTGGGCTGCATGGCTCAGAACTGTGGGGAAGAGAGCTACAGGACGGGGACAGAGCAGAGAGCATCTTCCTTCCAGCTGCCGTTGCACCAGAGCTTGCGGCCATCCCTGCCCCAGGACTCCTGGCTGCCTTTTGCACTGTCCTCCCCCCTTTGGGCATCCAGGTGCTCCCGTTCCTTTTGGGCAGTAGCAAAACCTCTCTCTCTAATGTCTTAATGCAAAGTGGAGGATGTGTTATTGCTGGACCAGAGGATGTGTCAAAAAGCAGCAGCCCAAAAGGAAAATATTCCCAGAATACTTCATCCTCACTACTGCTTTCCCTGCCTGATTAAGCTTTGTTTTGGGTCTGGAAGAAATATCAAGCTGAGCATATTATAACACTGTGCCTTCTGGTGTAAAGCAACAGCCACTGGACAGAGGGTGTAGATGTGGATTTATCAGTTGGCAGCAAGAGGGAAAAAAAAAAAGGGGGGGGAGCATTTGCAGTGTGGTACACCAGAAAAGTTAGGAACAAGGTGATGCTTAAGGGATGCCTAAACTGCAGAAATAGGATAGGGCAGCAACCCCCCTTTTAAAATCAATCTGCATTTCAGTGAAATCCTGACTCTCATGGGATTGCAATGTCCTGCTGGGGCAAAGAGGGCCAAGCTCTTCCCCACAGCCAAGTCTGGAGGAGGGGGAGCAGCGTGCGGTGGCCACCTGCTCCGTAGGTGGGATGGGATTTGTTTCTGTTCTGCTGGCTTGGGAACTGCACAATGTCATATGCTAAAATTTCAGTTTTCAAGATAAAATGTTTTCAGTGTCCCTGTGGGTGTGTGGTCATGCGAGTTTACTGTACAAAGAGGGAAGACTGCATGGGTCAAACAAACAAAAAAAACCCCAAACCAAAAGCCAGACTGAGGGACCCGTCCTGGGGCCACGATGCAGTACTTGGGTGAGGCTGGCTCTGGGCTTTCTGCCTGTGTCTTGTGCGTGTGCACCCTTGGAGCAGCGGAGACTTGGGATTTACAGGGCATGAAGCTCCTGATAGGTGGGAGCAGCACAGAGCTGTGCTTGGCTGCCCCAGCCCATGCCCACGGTGCACCCCAGGCCTGCCTACTCCCCCCCTGCCAGTCCCAAAAAGCCCCATCCCAGCAGCAAAGGGGCTACCAGCATGGGCCCAGCTGCGCTGCACGGCTGGGAGGAGGAGGGCTGCGCTCGATGCTCGGGCACTTTGCTTTATCTCTCCTCGTTTCCATCGGGGCGATGGTATCAGTGGCAAGGGACCGCGTGGTCCCTGCCTGCGCCGCGCAGGGCACGGGGCAGATACCATCTCTGCTCAGTGATACACTGCTTCAATGCCGCAGATTTATCATCAGGCCTGTTGGGAGAGGGCTGTGCTTTTGTGAGGAAAAGCCTCGCTGGGTGAGGAGCACGTGTGAGCCCTCGGCTGTGCTGCCTGGCTGCAGCCCTGCCACCCGAGCCTGGCTATATAGGAGGGATTTGCTTTTAAACCAAGTTTTCCATCTTATTGTGAGCATGGATCTCCTTTAAATAGGCATGAGCAATGCAACTACTAGTTTTCAGGGTGGTCTTTAAAGTTTGACGGTGTTTGTAAGGTCTGCCGTTGGCCTCCCCTCAGTCAGTGGTTTCCCAGCATGCCGGCAGCCCCTGCCCTGCCAGAGTCCTGCTCCTGCTCTTGGAAAAGCTGCCGGGGACGAGCTGGGGCACGTGGGCTCTGGCTTCCCCCGTGGCCGCGGCGAAAGGGTGCTTGGCCACAGAGCGCAGGGGTCTGGGCTTTCACCTCTGATCAAGGGCCATAAAATTGTCACTAGCGAGCCGAGTGAGTCCCGGTGCCTGGGGATTCCTTGGGTTTTACCCACGTGTTGCAGAAATAGGAAGAGGCAGAACTTGCCTCCAAATCTGGTGGGCGAACGAAGGCAGAGAGCGGCTGGGGCTCGTGGCTGGGTGTGTTCAGCGGGGCAGCTGCTGGCCGTGTCCCTGCCACGGCTCCGCTCCCGCCGCAGGGACCGTCCGTCGGCTTCGCGGGCAGAGCCGTTCATCACCGCCACCTCCCCGCGCCTCGGCTCAGCCCTTGCTCGTAGTTCATTCGCATGCACAGCAAAACAGAAACAAAGGCACACAGAAGGCTTCTGCCTTGCCTCTGCGAGTCCAGGAGCTGAAGTTCAGTTTGCCTTATTTCACGGATGCAATCCCCCAGGATATAGGGAATGGTTATTAAAAAGCCCAGAGAGCAGTGTCTAACCTTGAGTAAGTGTTTTCTTGTTGTCATCCAAAGATCTAAAGAAAATCCTGAAGAGAATACATGGTGAAGACATATATTATAGTTGGAGCTTTTTATCTCACACATGTGACTTTGCCTATCATGAACTGTACGTTTTTATTCTCACTAGTGGGACAAAACTATATCCCACTGCAGCATATATCAAGAGGAAGAACATTGTACCTTCTTTGCATTAATATAAATAGCTGTTTAGGACCGATTCCTTGGCCAGATACTACCATCTTACCTGTCCTTTATCTAAGATATTTGGCATGTAGCTCAAGTTTGGTTTATTTAGAGTCAGGATGCAGCAGCTTTTACATATTAAAGGTGCATTTTAAAAGAGCATTTTCTATTCTAATTTGGGGGGAATGGAGCTCTTTAGGGCATTCAGGGAACGATGTCCATCTGATTTACATTTCCCTTGTTGGAGCAGAGCTGCGTACGCATATTAGAATGTAAATAATAGTGATGGATACATGTATCTTTAAAAGATCCATTTTCTCTTTTGACTAAGGCATCCAGGAGAGGAGGGAGAACGTAGATCACTTTTACAGGTGGAAAATCAATCTTCTAAGACAATGTCCATGACATGGGACCCAACCCTTGCTTTCCAAGGAACTTGGTGCCAGGGCAAGAGGTGCAAAGTTCCCAAAGAAGTCGTATCAGGCATCAAAGGGGGTGGTGATTAGCTGGTAATTCCTTTTGCTGCTGCTCTCCTGGGTGCCCACCCATCGGTGTTAGGGGTGCCCAGTGCAGATCTATCGACTGGCACACTCGGGTCTGGTGGTGAATGAGCAGCTTTGGAAGGGACCTACTCCCAGCTGTCTGAGCTGAAAAGTGAATTCAGTGAATAGCCAGTAAAATGAAAAATCGTAATTGGCATCATGCTAAATAGCTGCTTTTTTTTTTTTTTCCTTCATATGAAGTGCGAGAAGAACAAATTTTAAACTCGGGAATCACAGGAAGGAAATGAAGTTTGCCTTCTGTTTTGCCGGTCTGGGGAAATTGATGTCTGGACAGGTTAAATGATTTACAAAGGAAACATGTGGCAAGGCTGGGACTGAAGCTCTGTTTTTCAGGTCCCTGGCTCAGGGTCTTGATTACCCAGGTACCTCCCAGTTCCTGAGGACTCTGCGTGGGGACTTGGGAAGTACAGGTTTGCGCGGGCTCCATTTTGTGTATTGTGGCTTGAGGAACTTCCTGGGCTTCTTCCAGATCTCCCTACCAGCACCTTTGCAATGTCAGGATTCAGATCTATCCCCAGACCTTCACGTAGGAATGTCAAGTCTGAGACAAGATTACCCCAAGAGAGGTTGAAACTGAGCACATGAGTTTAGATCTGCCCTGGCCCCCCATTTTCCCTGTGTGTTGCTTCAGGGACACAAGAATTAGGAGGATTTCTCCTTCATGTTGGCATTTCAACTGTGGCAACGTGAGCCTTACAGCAAAGCAACTGCTAGACTGCTGTTCTTCTAGGGGATGTTTGCGTTGTGCAGAAAAGCTTTGGTAACACTTACTGACCCAAAACAGGGAGCACAAGTTTGTTTTTCAAGTTTTCTGCTTATAAAACTTACAGGGGAATATGGGTACCCAGGGAATCCTGAACGAGTTTGAGTCTGATTTCAGAAATACAAGGTGGTGGGTAACCACTCAGTGCAAAGCGAGCACGTCTCTCTGGGTTGGAAGTGCTTCTTCTCCTGTGCTGGATTAACCCAGAAACGCCGGCAATAAAACCTTCCCTGGCAAAGGTGATTTGTGGCGAAATCCTGAGCCTCTAGTGAACTTTCTCATTTGTCTTTAGCTTTGGCTAAATTCCCTCCAACTTCAGAGGTACCAAAAGAAAAAAAAAAATATTGAAGTCCCTTGATCATCGCAAGGGGAAATTAAACTTCTGGGCTTAGCCCTCATTCCCCTCAGCCTTCCAGATTGTCCAGTAACAGGAACAAAGCTCATTTCCTCCAGGATCCCCTTGTCGGCTGGTCGCTCCAAACTGGTGAAGCAGGGGAGGGGGCTGGATGTGTGAGTAATTGCCTGCAGGAAGGAGAGGTAAAGAGATGAGTTAAGTAAGATACTGGTCTTGTTTCAGAGAAGCATGAAATTAAGCAATCAGCAGTTGGGGGAAATTGGGGCCGTTTACAGACCCAAATAAACAAACTTTCAGCTCTGGAGGGGAAGGCAGGAGCAGAGCCCAGAGATTCTTTCATCTTCTTCACTCCTGAAAGCACGACTAATCTCCACGTGAGGAGCAGCGCTCCCAGCAGCCTCGCTGCGGCGGGGAGGATGGGTGAAGGTCTTGTTGATGCTGTTGCTTTGAAAGAATTTCTCCTCACAACATGCCCTTACCAGCTCTTGCTCAGAAAGGGCTCCTTCAATCTCCCCGTCTCCTTCTGCCTCTTTCTTTGCTCACACTTGCTTCCAGGGGCTGTTGACAATTCTTTGCTCTTCTGTTCTGACACAGCCCCACAGGTACTTTTCCCACGTGTGTGTGTGTGTGAGCAGCGACAGTGTTTCCTGCTTGTCTTTGTCTCAGCCCCAGCCACACCATACGGGTGGGCAGCAGTCCTCGCCCGACGCTCACTTAGCCATACCCCATCACCCCGAGGTGAGCACGGGGCTATGCAGACCTCGGGGCTCACCTGCTAGGGCCATTCTTGCTCTCTTCTGTTCACCTGAGGAATTCTTTGGATATTTATTGGCTTCTCTCCATCACCCTTTACTTTTCAAGTAACCTCTGTTGTCACAGAGATTTCACAGGCATCTGTCCATGCGTGCATTGGTTCCTGACCGGCTCTCCTGGCATGAGCAGACCCAAGCGTAGGTGTTTGTGAGATACTTAACTCGAAATCTTACCCTGACACAAGTGAGCTCCCAAACAAAGGCAGGGTCTGCTGCACGGGAGGGATGGAAGCACAGCAAAATACAGCTCTCGTCATCTTGTAATGATCACAACTGATCATTTCTCTTTACTGACATTCACACTTGGTGCACAGATCTTACCAGTACTTCACCAGTGACATCAGCACAAGGAAAACCAAGCCCTCACAAATAGTCTTGAAACAATTAGTGTTGGGTTTAATCCTCTACTTCTCTTAGACAGTACTTGTGGTAAAAATATGTTTGAAAGATCTTGTACCTCCTCAGAGTCCTGTGAGTGGGAGGGACTGGCCAGGAGGCTGGGGAGGGGGAAGGAGTGATGTGACCCATGTCCCAGAGGAGCAGCATAAGGAAGGAATAAGGTACATCATCCTTCTGGTGTGAGGAAGGGGAAGGATAGTGAGGAGCAGCAAAGCTCTGGGTACAACTCCTGTTGCACCCTGAAGTAAAGCCCAGAGAGAGGGATGGAAGAGAGTATGAGAGATCTGGGCTCAATTCTGGTCCTTGTTAATTGTCTGTGCATTAATATGTGTCAGCTATAGTTATATGCTGCTATGTAAGAAAACTTACCGTTCCCTTATTAACCTCTCCACATCTGATTTTGGCAGCCTTCAGAGCGTGCTGTAAGGTACACTTAATTAACGGGGTATTGAATGAACGAGTGCATGCTGAAGCCAAGATGCTCTTTCAGCTCAGTTTGAATATAATTATTTTGATTATATATTTATCTTGATAGTGCCCCAGTGAACACTTAAAGCACAAACAGGCAGCTATTAGACGTGGCTTCTGAAATCCGGACTGAGTGGCGTTGCTGTTCTGCAGATAACTCCTCTGAAAATGGATGCGGTCGCCAAGAGCCGAGGGAAGGAGGGAATGGGTTTTCAGAGCATGGGGCTGGCTGCCTCCCGAGCCGTTTTCCTCCTATGTGCTTGGTCTGTGTGGAGAAACAGCTTTGGATCTGGGGAGTGGGGAGATTAAGGAATCCCAAATTGCCAGAAGGAAAGGGAAAATGCACCTTGATGAGCAAGGCCACTGCCAGCGCCTGGTGGGATGAGTTTGGGGGGAGCAGGAGGGGCTGAGCAGGCCTGGCCCGGGACAGCCCTGCGTGCAGGGCGAGAGCCTGCGCAGGGCCCGGGTGACTCTAACACAAGGGGACATTGCTCAGGGGCTGACTGACAACGTGAGTGAAGCCGATCAACGTCAGACGTAAAGGCAGTGGCTTTCCTCTGCTCAGATCGCAGTCATAGACCGGCTCTGAATCATGAGGCTTGCAACCAGCAGGCATAAATTTATACTATACAGATGAGAACTGTGCCTCGGAGACAGAACATCTATCTCCTTTGCACTTATCTGCCACCGTGACACAAACAATCAGAGATGATTCTCTGGCACAACAAACAGCAAAGTGTCTTCTTTGTCTTTGCCTCAAAGGAAAACACTATAACACATCTTTTTGGCCCGTGCTTTTATCACTTACTTTTGTTCAATAATCTTCCTGCCCAATATACAGGATTTGGCCATGTGTGTGCGTGTGTGTAATAGGAAATCTGCCCTGTTTACAGTGTCTGAGCAAAGGCGTGGGGAGGAAATAAATATACTGTCACTGGGGCTTACGCGGTTTGCAGCAGCCCATGGCTTAACCCCAAATCTCTACGTTGATGCTGGATTTTCTTTACTGCCATGGAGCCTTGACATTCTGGGGACGTGGAAGAACGAACTTTAAATGCTACAGAGGAGCCTTTCTCAGTCTGCGCGTAACCTCTCCTGCACGCTGGAAACTGGGCTGGGGGGTTGTTACCCATGTACGTGAAAAGACTGATTCCTAAGATACAGCACAGTTGTTATGACACAGCAAAGGGAATCAAAAAAGCTCCATAACTGCATCTTACCCCTCATTCAGGTCAGGATGTTGATTCTGGAACCTAATGACAACAGTAACACAGCTCATCAGGGGCCACTGGTCACCTGAATGCAGCAGTGGGGCTGTTTGGGATCGTGGCTGCGCTGGGGTCCGAGAGAAGGACGTTTGCTTGCTGGTTTGTTTGCTTTAGCTGGAGAGGGGGTAGGCAGAAATTGAGTAAAATATCTATGGTGTCTCTTAATTTCGCTCAGAAATATTTTGTACGGCTTAAATAATGGATAGGTTTGACCATTAAAGCATTGATCTGTGCAGGAGGAAGGAGCAGTCCCTCTGCTGAGGGGTGAACACAGAAAGGCTCCTCCTGTGCAGCAGGTCACAGCCGGTACTGGGAGCGGCTCCTGGGTGCAGGTCTGTGCGGAACCTGCCCGTCTCCGCGTCCCATGCTGCCCAGGGATGTGACGTGCATCAGCAATGCAGCTGTGTAGGCGCAGCCCCTGGGATCGACACAGTTAGGAAGAAAAATTACCTTTCTGTTTTACATTACGCCGGTTTGAATAGGGAAAAGAGCTTTGCCGGCCTCGGCGCGGGGCTGTGCTGCCTCGCTACGAGGGTCACGCCGCAGCCAAAGCGTGACAGCTCCCGCGTGTCGACAAGGCTTTGGGATCTTCGACGAGATGGTGGTGTAAAGGGTAGATGGAGACAATTAGGAATGATTCTACCTGTGTGCTTAACTGCCCTGGGCTTGGCTGGCACAGCCGCCCCTCTGCGTCGAGGGAGCCTGTTCCTCACCGCCTGCCTCGTGGTTTGACATGATTTTTCAGGCATTAGCAACCTACTTGCCGTTCTCTATTTCAAAAGGAAAAATGGAATCCAATTGCGCCTCAGATGCAGACAGTCCCTGGCACAATATTTCCTACACCTCCTCTCTAGATAAGCCACCTTTTAAGATGATGTATTGTACCACTTACCTTTTATAGTGTTCCACCTAGCGAGGGATGTGGAGATCCACTCTATATTTAGTCACAAGTAAACCGATCCATTTAAAACATAAAGTTGGATGTATGGGGCAGAGTAAAATGGGGGCCAAGCTAGTTATGGGAAGATTTTGCCCCCTAAAGTGTTGTAATGAAGCATTTTGGAGGGGAAAATAAGGAGAAGAAACAGCCGGGGGGTTGGTGGCGGGAGGTGGGGGCTGTCTTGCTCTTTTATTTTTTTTCCGAAGGCAAGAAGGGGAAAATGGCTCTGGTGTTTGTTGCATCCTTTTTAGATTGAATTCCAATTTGTTATTAGCATTTTATATTTTCCCTTCAGCTGATTATGTGTGCAGATTAAAAATGCCTTATCTCTCCAACGCCCCAGCCCGCTCTCCTTCGGCTAATCCGGAGGGACGCTATCATTTACACGGTGTGATGATAATACGGAAATCTCATTCACTTGGGGGTTTATATTGTGTGTTTGTTTATTTTTAGGTGCTGGGTTTAGCACTGCTCATCATCTCCAGGTCTGTAATCTGCATTCCACCATGCAATTAGAGGGATTCTCTGTCTTTCCATACAACCCCAATATTGTATGTCATGTGCTTTCCAGGCTCCTCTTCCAGCAGAGGTCTGAGAGCACAGATGCAAATCACTCGCCTGCATCCCTTATTGATCCAAATGTTTGTTGATTTACCGTGAATTTTAACCCTCAGAAAGTCTGTCGGGCAGAGTTAAGAGGGAAACTTGGTGTTTTAACTACTCACCCTGCTGCAGACTGCAGACCCAGCTCCTCCCTCGCGCCCTGGGGCCACCCGCTGAACGATAACCCGCACCCCAAATTCCAGGCTAAAGCACATAAATGAAGTATCGTTTCCTGACTTCACCAAATCAATACCTACTTGATGGTGACTTAAAAACACCAGACAGCTTTCCTAGACCGAAGCCCTTGGATAAATGAAGTTGTCATTGACTTCTGGTGTATCTGGTCTGTGTGAGATCCTAATTAGGACAGGATCATAGTAATGGGAGGGGGGAGATAATGGACCTATTGGATCAAGTCTGCTTGCAATTGCAGCATATTATACCCCTGATATAAACTGTACCCAGTGTTAAATAGTAAATTGCTCAAATCTTAGGTGGACGTGGCTTGTGATTAAAAAATACACAAAACTAGTGGAAGTATTCCCTGGGAATTCATCAGGAGGGTGCTTGGTTTCCTTTCTGGCATTCATTTTCCCTACTCTGGAAAAGAAAAAAGCTTTCTGCTGAAAAACCTAAGTCACTGAGTAAAATTGTTAAGTGTTTTTCCACTGCAGAATGGGGCTAATTATAATGAACATATAACAGTGAACATATTTTTTGAGATCTCACACCTCTGAAACTAGCAAAAATAATTCTGCAAATCATCTGCCCTGAGCTGTCCTGCAGCGTGCAGAGCCCCTTGTGAGGAGCTTGGCCTCCATGCGTGACTTTCGGCTGCTCTGTGAGAAATCCTAACCTCATGATAAACTGTCCTTGGCGTTAGCAGGGCCAGCCTGGCCCTGGCTGCAGTTACACGGGACTGGCACCCTCTTCCCAGCACAGCTGCCAGCAAACCTTGCCGCTGGGCCACTTGAAACTCAGAAGTCACAGGAAACGTGGGAATAATCCTTGAAGCGGGTTCAAGGATTCAAGCAGGTTCAGTCTGATCCTCTATATTATCCTTCAAAAGTGCATACTTTGTCCCTCCTCCGAACCGGGCTGCTGCCCCGCGTTGCTCGTGCCCTGGGATGCTCTGGGGACCTCCCAGAGCTGTGGGTACCCAGAGCTGTGGGTACCCGGTGCCTGTGCCGGCCGGCTCGGCAGCCTGGGGGGCCGCTTCGTGCTGCTGATAGATCTTATCTGCCAAACCCAAAACTGACAACTCCCTCCGCACCCCTGCCCAGCCGTTGGGAGGCTGGGTGCACACTGCCCCTTGCTTCTCTTCATTTTCACCCCTCCCGTAGCTCTGAACTGCCCTGTTGAATCCGGAGCTTTAAGAAGATGAAAGTGTTGGGAAAGCGGTGGCAGCGGAAAGCTGTTTATTTGCTCTGCGGGTGCACAAGGCCCTGGACACATGGAAAAGACTCTTTGATTAACGTCGGCTTCCTCTTGGCACTGTTTGACGGAACAAGGCTGAGACACTCCATTTCAGTGAGCCTGTGTCGTGCAATGTGTATTAGAGAGTCCTCAATTTCACACGTGCTTACTCCTGAGTGAGTTTCGCATAAAAGGATTAAGGAGAGAGGAAGTGCAGAGGAAATGGGATGTTAGACACCTTGTTAAACGGGCTGTCAGGGTTTCTGGAGCGTTCATTCTAACTCTATTCCACTCTGCATAGAGGGCAGGCCATTACCAGGGATCACAGGGGCCTCTTCTGCGCTGTGAGTCAGGAATTACTTTTTAAAAGAAGAAAGCAAAAGCAAGGATAAAAATAGTAACGCGATTGTTGTCATCGTTGCTATTATTTTATTCTGGTTGATGTTTGTGCTGAGGGGAATCTGGGACACGATTAGCAGGAGCTGCAGGTAGTGGACCTTTAGCTGCCCTTTCCCAATTAAGTTCAGTAACTGGAAGATTGGCTGGGAGCAAAGTGGGAGAGGAAAGCCCAGGGGAAGGCTCAGGGAGGTGGGTTAGGAGGGGAGATGCAGGGCACTGACCCAAGGAGAGCGGAGGGCACCAAGGCACCTCCTGCCCCGGGCTGTCGCCACGCCGGCCGGGAGGCAGGGACAGCCCCTGCACTCTGCCTGGCATCTTCGCTCAAAGAGACGCCCAGAAACTTCCCAAATTGATGCTGACCCCGAGGAGGTTTGCGAGGGAGGGATGGTGTGATTGCAGCGGGGGTTTCCCTGCTGGCTCCGGCCCACGTGGCTCTTGCAGGGGCTCTGGCAGGTTCCGCAGTGCACCTCTCTTCTTCTGGATCTGGCCCCAACCTACGCAGCTAAGACAAACACATCGCCCACTTTGTTTTAGCCAGATCCGTGGGTTTCCCCTGGATAAAGTAAGTGGGTTTCTCAAGGCAGGATGCTTTTCCAGGGGCAGGGCTCGCCTGCTCAGACATGCTGCAGGATTTCACAGGGTGGCTGTCTGGGGAAGCGGGTGGTGGTATTCAAGTCAAGTTTATAAGTAAAGCGGTTTCACGTCAGGTTGTTTCCTGTAAGTCAGATCCATTTTAAGAGCAGTGATGAAGCAGGGCTTCAGAATCCACTCTATGAGCATCCAAATTAAAAGCTAAATAGGATGTAGCTTTCAGTTTGCCTGTATCTTCATATGTCAACACTCATTATCCTCATATGTCACTGCTCCGCAGCCTGCCTCCCGAGCCTCGCGGGCCCTGGCTCTCCTCTCCGCTTCCCCCATCCACATCCCCGCTCGGCCGGGCTGTGTTGGCTGCTGCCTGTGTGGGCAGGGGAGGCAGCAGTGTCTGCTCGGACACCAACCTGGCCCAGTGTGCTCCTTTGGGGAGCCCAGGTTTCCCCACTCCTGCCCCGAGCAGCACACCCTGAGCTCCACGCTCGGCAGCCGTTTAGCAAGGAGGGAAGCGCCAGTGGCAGAGACTTCAGGGTCTTTCCCCCACCACTGACCTTGGGGAAGTGATTTACCTTTCCTGTTATCAGTCCTGGCAGGCCTGCAGAGGTGTGTTTGCATTGAGGGCTGCAGGCTCTGCCATGAGGAGTCCCGTGTTGATATAAAATATAATCTCAGGTTGTGTTTCCCAGCAATTACTGCTGGAGTGTCATTAGGAGCAGTACTGGTGCTGGCAGACACGGGGCCAGCAGTGGGAGACCCACGTCTGTCACCTCTTTTTGTTTCGTCCGTTCAGGCTTGGGTTTTTATATAGAAAACTCCAGGTTTTGCAATCATGAATAATTTGCCAGCAGAGCCTGAGGGCCAGTAGCGTTGCAGCAGCCTTTGCGTGGCGTGGAGGGAGCAGCCAGCCGGCTCTTGCCGACGCTGCCCCGCAGGCGGGAATCCTGTGGCCTTTCTTCTTCACCGCACCACCCTCCTTCCCCACCACACCATCTTGCCTTCACAGCTCCAGGAAAGGGTTTATTTGAGGGGAGGAAGGGGAACAGTAATGGGAAGATGTGGAGCAGCAAATGGGAGCTCTGACTTCAGCTGAGCTGCCAGCAACTTTGGAGAGAGGCAGGGATTTCTCTCATTCCGCACAGATTCAGGAATAAGATATATTGGTAATAGGTGATGTGTGCCAACGCAGTAGAAAGAATAAAAACCCTCAGTTGTCCCCCAGACTGCCCTGCCAACAGGGAGAGGGGACAGCTTGGGCATGGGACAGCCGCGGGGTCTCCTCCAGCATCCCAGTGCTGCTTCCCACCGCAGCTGCCCACCTGCTGTGCTCCCCGACAGAGAAACACATCAGCCTCTGGGCTGGGTAGGGAGACGGAGAGGCTGGATGAAATTGTCATTGCTGACTTAAAACTGGGTGTGGGGAAGAAGCAAGTTTGGCCATAAATAATCCCACACCTGGCCTTTTAATTCAGTTATCTCCTGGTCGGGAAAGTTGGATCTGCTGTGTGCTGTGGTGATGCCAAGTTAATTACTTGAAAATGAGTGCCTGGGGTTGGACCAAGAATTTCTCATCAGCATTCAGCACCAGTGCCATGGCGTGAAGGAGAGCCCGGCGCATGCTCGCAGCAGCGGCTCGCTGGCAGGCGGATGAAAGAGAAGGAGAGTGGGGCACTAGTGGGTTTGCTTGTCTTTAGAACAGGCTGGAGCCTGGTTTCATTGAAAACGCACTGAACGTGCTGGATTGTTGTCCACAGGCTGTGTGGGGGACTGGGGTTAGTGGGGGAGAGGCTCATCTCCGGGTGTGGAGCTGGAGGGTTCGGGGTCAGCAGAGCCGGACGCCAAGGCCACGGGTGGCAGCGGCCCAAAACCAAAACCACGGGTCCAAACCGCACAGCTGAGATGCTGCTTCTGCTCTTGACTCCCCCCTTCAGCAGCAGCTGGGTCATGAAATTCCACTTCTGGTGCCTTTCAGGGGGAAGTTTTGCTGTGGGTTTGGGGGCTGTTAACCCCACGCGGCTTCGCAGCGCGGCCGGGATGCTGCTCAGGCCACTGGCAACATCCAACCCTGGCCCTGTTCGCCCGATAGTGTCGGGAGCGTCCGTGCACCTCTGGCCCTGAGCCAGCACCCGGGCTGGCAGCACGGTGAGGCGGGCGGGCTGCGACACCCACAGCCTCTCCCTCCCCCTTCCCATCCCACCAGCGCTCGCCAGCTGAATACAAATGCAGATATTACAGGGGAGAGAGGGAGGCGAGAAGGTGCAGCTCCAATACTAAATAGCTGGGCCCTTTAAGCCATTTGGCCAGACCTTATCGTTAAAAAGGAGGAAAAAAAATAGTCTCTATAGGATTCTTTGAGTCATTGCTTCTTATGTGTAAACAGAGGGCGGCAGCTTACATAGCAAACTCAGCCTGGAATAGCTTGAGGTGATTAACAGTTGTTTGATTCCTCAAAGATTTCCACATGCTTATGCCAATCCAACTGGGAAAGGCAGAATAAATATTTTGAAATATGCCCCTTCTTTTGTAAATTAGGCATGATGAGTGCTGCTTAACCAGTTAGCTCTGAGTTACAGAATTGGTTTTGTTCAGCAAACAGTAGCAGAAGGGCAACGCTCGCTGCCACCTCCTCCACGCTGGGAGCTGCCTGCGGCCGAGACAGGGCCGGAGCGGTGACGGGGCCCCAGCAGCCCACCGTGCCCGGCGCTGGGCGATGGTCCCTCTGGCCCTGGTGCTTTTACCCCCATTTACTGGAGAGGAAGCGGCACCTAAGTGATTTGGCAGCACCCTGCTTCCCAGCCCTGGCCTTCTCACCTTCATTCCCCTAATTCCCTCCCCTTTAGATTATTTGGGTGCTAGCTTTGCTATAGATACTGTTAATGTAGAAATTGCAACATGCTTTGCCTCCTCCAGATAAACTTGCTCAGGTGAGTTAGTACCAGTTTAAGCTCCTGTGCAAACCCAGGGTTAAAGGCTGGATCTTGCAAGTGGCTGCTGACTGCCCCATCCCCGCAGTGGGGGCTTGGTCACTAGAAAGGGCTTTGCTCCTTGAAGGTGGCTCCTGAGTTTTTTGGGGTTACAGGCTCACCAGGACACAGAAATAGGAAAATTAGGATGGCAGTCTGTCTGGCGGTGGGGCATGTGTCTGGGCAGCTCCCCGTGCCCAGGGCCTGCGAGGCTGTGGTGTGCAGCAGCCTCTGCTCTCCTTCCCCAAGAGTTCCCCAGCTTGCGCCTGTCCAGAACAAACATTTACAACAGATGTTTATGGCAAAAGGAAACTTTTTTCTTTAAAATGAATCGTGGCATCCATAGTCGGTTTTCCTTTTGTTTATTCACAAGCAGTAGGGTGGTAAAACATGAAGAAATACTGAATCACTTGAACCATAGAGGGTCTGCTTAGCAGTTGCTCTGTTCATTCCCATTACAGGCAAGGAGAAGAATATCTCAGATTTAGTCCCAGTTTTATAACAACACTTCCCAACCCACCTGGGGACCACAAAAGTGCTTTACATGCATTAATGAAACAAACACTGCCACCTCCAACGGGACAGTTAGGTTTTATCTCCCCTTTGCACGTGGTCGGACTATGAATCGCCTCCCTCAATGTCACAGTTCAGATTTTATCCAGTCACCAGTACGTGGTGGTGTCTCAGATTTTTGGTACCCAACCTGATGTGCACAAATGAAATCTATTGCTTTTATTCACTTTGATTTTGCAAAAGGCAAGTGCTGAGCAGATCCTGGAAGCCACACTCTTTTCCTTTTCTACCTGGACAGGAGATACTGGCACAAAATAATTTGTCAGAGTTTTTTTCTTGCCTGGAAAGTCTCTAGCAAAGCCTGAGCTGGAAACCAGCTGCTCTCACCCCCTATCCCCTGTTTTTACTGCAGGGGTAAATCCTGGTTTTACCTCAATCCTCCCCCTCCCAACAACTGACCAGCTCTCAGTTTCCCTAGAATTGCACTTTCTTTGTAAAATCTACTTTAAAAAAACCTCAGAACTTCTGGACCATACGGTAGCAAAAATATTAAGGCTGAAGGGGAGTACTTTATTTGCCAGATAAATAGGCTTGGTGACACTTTGGATATGTAGAAGGTGGTGAATAATTTCTTCTGCTTGGGCTATATATCCTTAGAGGACTCGATGAATTTTTCATTCTGGAAGATGTGTTCGGGTCATTAATTGCAGTTTGCCACAGGTCTGTTCCACTTTTGTCTGGGTAAAGCCTATCTTCTTCAACATACAACTCATTTACCCTTTGTAATCTATGTAACATTTGCATTGTAAATTGGTTAGCTTAACTTAATACACGGGTAACCTTAGTAAACCTTTGGAAAGGATATTACGTGCGCTGTTAAAGAAGACAGGGCCTTTTCCTACAGCTCCCGTCTACGCTGGGCTGGGGCTGAGTGGCACAGCTGGGGCTCGGGGTTCCCCCTCCCCGCCGGCCCCGGTCTCCAGCAGCAGCTCGGCCGCCTCCGGCCCTGCAGCTCCCTCCAGGCAGGACTGGGGGCACGTGTGGCACTTCCCAGCGAGATGGAAAGCTGCTGCTGTTTGCTCTGGGGCAGGGAAGAGGCTGTGGGTTTGCTTTGCCAGTGTGGCCTCCAGTGCAGCAGGATTTTAGTGGAGGGTTGGGGTCTGTGGGGTCCCAGTTCTCCTCACCCCCACCCAAGCAAGCCAAACCTCCATGCTCAGACACACAGTTGGTTCCTCTCCTCCTTGGAGATGCATCCAATTCAGCTCCCAGTTGCCGAGGGTGCAGCCCCGGCCTTGCTCACCGCTCCTGCTGGAGTTGTGTTTGAGAGCCCGTGGCTGGAAATTGTCTTCCAAGCCCTGCAAAGTTGGTGCCTACGGGCAGTGCCACGGCTCTGGGCTCTTGCACTCGGGGCCGTCTGTCACGGTGGCACTGTGCCCAGCCTGAAGTTTTGCTGGAGCTCTGCCCTAGGGCGCAGGTGCCAAGAAATGATGGTTTGCCAGAAGCAGGCTGCACCCCGCTGTCCCGGCTCCCCGGGAAGGAATCCCTCCTGCCAGGTTGGTCCCCAGGCAGCAATTTCCCAATGCGGGCAGATCCCTTGCACTGCCCTATCCAACCACCAACCTTTCCATCAGCCTCTCTGTTTGCATAGAATAAAACAAAATAATTTAAGCTGCTCCGGTGCCGAGTATTATTAATTCCTTGGAGTGAATAACAGCTCTGGGGTTCCTACAAGCAGTGCAGAGAAGAGCAAGACACAATAAGTATAAATTGAGTGAACTCCAGAGATTGGAATAAGAGCTGTGAAATATTGCTTCAGGCCCGAGAAGTGCGTTCAACCCATTTTCAGAGCTACCTGAGGGAGACAGGGTGAGACTGGCAGACGACAGCGCGCCAGAGTCGGGAGCGGCGTGAGTAAAACTTGCTGTCCCAGTACTTCTGGCCTCGTTGGAGTTGGGAAATCTCTGAAAGTTTCTTTCTGTGATGTTTTGTGCCCCAGTTTTGAAACTGAAGCAATTTGGAGGAATTCAGCCAGGTGTATGAAATCTTTCCGTAGTAAGAGGAGAGAGCAGCAGCATGGGGTGTTTGTCTATCGGTCCGTGGCACAGCAGGACCGCAGAGCTCTGGCCTGCTGGTCCCTCCTGGCCATGAATGGCCCCACGCCAGCCCGGCTGCCATCCCCGAGGAGCAGTGGCTGTGTGTGGCAGGGCTCGGTGCCGCTGGCACTGCCCAAAGCCAGCTCTGCCTCCTTGCGTGGGCCCTGCTGTGGGGGAGGAAGGCAAACCAACCAGAGCGAGCCTTTCTCTCCTATATTCCCAAAATGATCCATCTGGATAAAAACCACCCAGAAAAGGGCAGTCTGTTGCAAATAACTGTGGTGGCCAGTGGCTAGGTACTGCCACAGCAGGCACTGGAGATGCCCTGCATATTTGCTCACGTCAAAACGACCCATCTATATATTTTTGTTAGGAATTCATGTGAGAATTAGCACAGCCTCGCACTCCCGTGGCAATCAGCACCTCTGCTTTCCGGGGGGGGCTTTCCTGGGCATGTCAGTGTTTAATCTCCTCAATAAGAGAAGATAAAAGAATGGAGGAGCTGATCCAATAGACCCAGGGATAATGGTGTGCATTCTCTGCCTTCAGATAACAGCTTGGTGTGTAAAGAAAATAATCTATGCAGGAGAAGGCGTTGTGTACCGAGGACTGGAGGCATATCGGGTGCAATTCCCCTGAGTCTGCCAGTCCCACGGGCTCACCCTGGGCAGCTCCTGCCCTTCTTGCTGGTTCTTTTTGCTCTGTGGGGTCCCTCCTGTCACTTCCCCCCAGCAAGGGCTGCTCTGTGTCATCCTGGACAGGAGGAGAGCCGGCAACTCGCAAACTCGCTTTACTGCTGAACTTACACAGATCTCAGTTTGCTGCTGGCTCTTGCTAGGCTTGGTTCTGCCATGATGCTCAGAATGCTGTCTCCTGCCCGAGGCAGCCTGACACTGCTCCTGCAGCAACCAAGGGGTGTCTCCATCACCTGGAGCTGCGCTCACTCCATTCCTCCCGTGGTCAGCCCGGGGGGGGAAGGCAGCCAGGACCTGGGGTTTCATAAACTCCCTGCTCAGGGTGAAAGGACAGGTTTTACATCCACTGTGAATCAGTCAGATTTTAAGCTGGGACAGAAATGCCAGGTCCCACCATCCATTCCCAATCCTCTGAGCCAGCCAGACTTCGGTAGAAAGCATTCTGTCCCTGCCCACCTCCTCTGCCCTTGCATTTACCTCACAATAAATAGATTTAAGTGGTACTCTCATCCCGTAGCTATTCAAATCAGAGCTGCTTTGTTTACACCCTCACCATCCCAGGGAAGCGAACATGTCCCAGCTTTGTGCTCAGGAAGCAGCGGAGGAAGACACAGGGGCTGTCACGGTGGCCTGTCTCTCCCCTCTCCTCCCTTTCCCTCTCCTTCAGCACGACCCGAGCAGGCTGCGAGCGCAAGGTGACAGCGTGAACCCCGCTCCGCGCGCCTCGGGTTGTAAGTCAGTTTAAATGAGTCTTATAGCTCCCACACCTAAAATCTTTGAAATATGCGGCAAAGAGGAAACTTAATGAGTATCAGGGAAACTCCTAAGAGAGCTGTAATATTCTCAGCGTGTACAAATCACTGTTTAGGGCATCTCAGCCTGAAAGTCCTTTTTCACCGAGATCATTACCCAGTGCAGAAGACCCAGGGACCGTGTACTCGGCTGGTGCTGGAGATGGACTCAGCTCCTGCCTATTAAAAACATGAAGAAAGGGGAGGATTTATAGCACCGAAAATCTCCTAAATAGCTTTTTAAAGTTCCTTTTCTTAACACAAACCATATGAGCATACAAAGATGGCAGGGCAGATCCCTTTGTTGCTTTAAATCTCTTACTGCCATGCAAACCGGGGGTGAAACGGGAGCCGTATCGCTCCGCCCTAAATCCAAATTCATACCCAGCAAAGATGTTGTACCGTGGTTTCTAAATACTGATATGAAAACCACCAGATGATGTGTTTTGATATCTAAACTACCACTGTCCCTTGCAGAGATGTGCAAATCGTATCTCAACAAAAATCTAAGAATTCATTTTTTGGGGAGTCCTTTTCTCCTCAGTAGTAAAATACTATTGAAATACATTGATCAGCAATTTCAACCCAGGGATCCTAAAGCACTAAATAAATAGAGATCGGGCTTCCTGTGACCTCAGTGGGAACCAGTCCCCTGCAAACCAAAGCACAGAAATTGCAAACGACTTCTCCCCAGACCAGGCAGCGAGTCGGGGCAAAGCCTGGGTTGGGCAGCTCCAGCTCGCCACCAGTGACTTCAGGACCTGTGCTGCAGTCCGTGTCAGTAAGAAAGCAAGACTGTTGTGAGTTGTGTCAGTAAGTAAGCAAGTTCTTGTGCTGCTTTGTTACTCTTGGTAGTGCCAGAGATGATAAACTTTCCAGAACCTGCCCTGGCCACTCTCTATCTGTGCGGCAGACAGTGCAACCAGGCCCCAGTCCTGACCCTCATCTTTGAGCTGATGCCATCAAATCTGTACTTACCATGAAGAATAATACCTTGAGCACCAACAGTAGCCCATCTAGAGTTCAGTCATATTGGCAAGCGAGGGACAAATTTTTTTGCCTGAACGTGTTTGGCTCAGAGGATTATTGGTGTTTTGGAGCTGTGTCTCTGCCTTCCCCCTCTGCTGCCCATCAGATGAGACACGTCTGTTACGGGACTGGGATGGGAACGAGTTATCTGGAAGGTGGAGAGGAGGGGAGAACGTATGTTAAGTAGTACCTTTTGCTGAATAAATCAGAGAGATTGCCAGCAGCCTGCCACAGTAAATATGCATGTTAAATCAAATCAGATCTGCAGCAATAGTAAAGATTTAATAGTAGGGGTTTGTTTTCTCCCTACCATAAACATGGAGATGTGAGCACTTCATGGTGAGAACATCTGTGGACTGGGCAGGAGGTGTCAGAATCTGGATCTAACATGCAAGGCTTCTCTTCTGTGGCCAATTAAACAAATTGCAGCAAAACAGCATTTTATTAGTATTTGCCCATAGCAGTCGCCTGCTGCAATAAATTTCCTTCAGGCACACTCGAGAAAGGGGAGGAAAAAATTGGCACGTTAACTAGTGAATGGTGGAGAGAGCACACCGCAGCGTAGCCTCTGGGGCTACTGAATACCAAAGTGCCTGTCTCCAAAAACAACTGCTCTGCTTTATCATAAACATGGTGAGTTATGAGATGCTGTACAGTGTACCATGCACAAATAATAATAATGAGGAGGAGGCAGGAGGGAAGGACGCTTCCCCAAAGCAGGGGGACGTACAGGAGGTATGATAACAGAACTTATCCCAGTGCCCTCCCTCTCCTTTTCTGTTTAATTACAACTTAAATCCTTTAACGAGTCATCCTTGCCCATTACCCTGAGCCTATCCTGCCCTCTTATTCCCATGTGCTTCTGCTTTTAAGCACGTTTTGTCTCTATATTTTTTCCTTTCATTATTACTGCTTTTAAGGGAGAATTTGTATTTGTTTTTTCCCCTGCAAATGAGGGCTGCAAAGTCAGCCGAGTCCATCCCCAGCATCACTTCGCCAGCATTCCCTGGGATTTCTCAGGTCCAAATACACCAGCACATTTCTTGGCTGAAGGCCTGGCACGGTTATAGATGGGGTTAGATTTATCAACATGGTATAGCCAGGACACCTTTTGTATCTTAGATTTTTTTGGATGAGGGAGAGCTCAAATGGGAGATAGATTTCTTTTTTTTTTTTTTTCTTTCCCTTTTTCCCTTTTCCTTTTCTTTCTTTCCCTTTTCTGTTCTCTTTCCAAAGCATCACCATCCAGTTGATCGATACCCCATCCCTACTGATAACCAGCTCGCTCATATCTCACACACACCAAGGGAGGAAGCACTTCAGATCAAACTGTCCTCTCCAGAGAGGTCCTGGGACAATAGCAAGTACCAATAAATACCCCAAATCACTGAGGTTACAGCAAACAGATGGTGTTCGTGCTACACAAATAGTCTCTGCCGGTGAAGTGCTACAAGAAATGACCTATTTGTTGCTTGGTTATCTCCATATTTTACGTTGGAAGCACCATTCATATCTAAGTAGCATCACCATTATCCTGGGAATTCCTCATTTTCCGACGCGGTTATTGACAGCTCCCCATTCCCAGCAGCCTCCTGTTGCTGTTTGCTCTTCCCCTTCAAGCTTTTCAGCGTGATCAGGTAAAGAGATAAATAACTCTAACCGCACTCCTGATTGATAGCAAATTAATGTTCAGCAATTACCTCCTTTAAAATATACCGTTTAAGACTGCCTAAAAATGGTTTTTTCCTCCTTTTTTTTTTTTTTTTTTTTTTTACAAAATCAAGGCAGCAGATTATTACTGGACGTTAATTATCTATCTTGAATGAAGTAGCTGACCAGATTGGCTGCTGATGGATTACACCTATGAAATTGTATTGCTGTTGATACATAGGATATGTTTAGATGGCATCAGCCTTTTGACTTAAGCATGGATTTGATTTATACTTCATTAACATAATTCCTAGCACACTGCTTCTTTGGAAAAGAAAATTAGTGTCTAACCAGGAGCTAACAAGTTTAATGGCTTGCTTGAAGGAAAACATAACCATTGACTGTGAATAAGCAACTAGAGGCATTAATACGTTGTTGTTGTTGTTGTTGTTGCTCTTGTTTTTATGAATCTATATTTCTAGGGAAAAGTTTATATAGTGCTGCTGTGGATAGAGGCGTACGGGTGGAAACTTTGCTGAAAAGTGCGAGTCTGACTCTGCCTCAGGCGGTTCCTTCCTCAGCTGGGCTGTGGGTGAGGGTGTTGGGGGGAGGCGGGTGCGGCGGCCGCTCTGACACCAGCGCTCCTGAACCTCGACATTCCCCAAACACGGAGACCTGTTAGTGACAACAACCGCTGCAGGGTTTTCTCTGGGACCTTACATGGCTGGATCTCACGCAGAATCACCGCTTCCACTGTCCTCGTGCTGCTCAGGAGAGATCGTGACAAAATGGCTGCCCCAGAGCTTCCCAGTAAGGCAGTGGTGACAACTGGGACAAGGGGCCACATCCAGCACTTTCGAACTCGGATTTGGATAACTGCATCTGGAGGCAGCTGCTACAAAAGCAATACAAAGCAGGCGGAGATGGATGCGTTGGGCTTCCAGACACGATTCTCATTTATTTCCATTTTGCAAATACTGGGCTTACCGATGATTGCCTGCTAAAGTTTTCTATCAAAGAAGGCTTAGCTAAATAGCTGGCAAGCCTCTTCTCTCAAAAAATGAATGGTCCTTTTTTGTTCTTTAAATTATACCATGTTAGCAGATAAACAAGGCGAAAAATCAAAGTAGTCCAAGAGATCTAGGTGGGTACATGAACGAAATGAGCTCAGCTAGTGAGAACGCACCCACAGAGGAATGAGAAATTGAAATATCAGGATGGAGCGGAACAGAGCTGCCAGAAGAGAGGAAAGAGGAGAATGGCACTGAAATGAGAAAGCACAGATGGATTCGGGTGGTGGTTAGCCCTCCCTGCAGGCTTCGCCTTGCTCTCGTCTCGCCGCTCGGTGTACTGGCCAGCCTGGTCCACTGGCCGCTCTGCAGACGTGTGCTCACTGATCTCTGTCAGGTCCCCCATGCACAGCACTGCTTGAGACTGGACTGTATCTCCGTGTTGTTGATTTGGTATCTGCAGACTCCAGCATTTGGCATCTTCTGATATGGATGATGGGCCTTGGACTTGTCAGAGCATTCTGGTAACAGTTTTAGACGTGAGATCCCATTTGGCACAGTACGTGCGTTGTCCCCATCTCTTCCAGCCGTGAAAAAGCTGCTAGAATCCTCAAGAGCTTCATGCTTTATATTGTTTATGTTTTTTGGTTTGCAGGTCATATTTTAAGGGTTTTACTTTTGGTTTGTACCTGATCCGGAGGGCACGCTGCAGCCACAGCTCTCGCTCCCAAGGACCATTCTGCTCCCTGCCTGTGTCTGGCGGGTCCTCCTCCTGTTTGGCATCTTGACACCTTGGGCTTTGATTAATGAGGTGCTCTTCCCTGCGCTATACGAATCCCCGTTAGATTTGGTGCTTATTAATTACAGCACAGCACCATCAGCACATTTAGAATCGGGGTCCCTGCTTTTCTAATTCTCCTCTTCTTTCACGTTGCTTTTTTCCTTGGTTTCCTATCGCCTGTGTCTCCTCCTCCTCGGGGTCACTGATGGATGAGGTTTCAGCAGCGGTGGATACCACGCGGGCTGAGCCGAAGGTCAGTGCTGGGAATGGCTCTGGAGAAAGCAGCTGTTCAGCAATTCCCCGCTCCGCAGGGCCTGGTTCCTCCACGGCAGCTGCCTCGCACCCAGACCCGCCTCCCTCGCCCACCCAAGACCTGGGTTTTTCCACTGCTGCATCCTACATCCCTCCTTCATTTTGTAAAAGGACTCCAACCTTTCAGCATTCAGACCTGGTGTGTCCTCCAAGTTAAAAAAAAAAAAACAAAGCAGGTACTTGCTCAATGCAGAACCCTGGGTGTATTTTCGGGGAGCAGGTTATCTTTTACATCCAGTTGCTCTGCTCTGCAGTTGTCACTGCTCCTGTTACTCTCATTAGTTGGGTTTGAGCCAGGACAGCTCCCAGTTTGTATTGCTCCATGTTTTTAAGAGTGTGGAAATGTCCTGGCTGAGGCAGGAGCTCCACCACCCTCAGTGCCGTGCCACACGGAGAACAGGGATGGTCCCAGGTCACGCTATGGAGATGAGACAAGGGCAGCGTGGGAAGAGGAGCTGAGGGGTAAAGGTGGGGTGCACGCCTGCGGCATGGAGGCTGAGAGGCTGCGACCACAGGGAGCTGGCGATTTCCCCTGAGTGCAGTTTGCAAGTGAAACGCCAACTGCCAGGGAGGATGAGCTGTGCTGAGTGAGCTGCTCTGCTCCAGGACAGCGCTGCTGAGACCGGCTTCCCCTCCCCTGAATCACAGCAGACCTCCTTCTACTCCAGCACCTCCTGATTAAGAAAACCTTATCACTCAGATGAGATGAAGTGGGAACCTATGGACAGCTGCCGAAATGCAAGCAGTAAGAGCTGGCACTTGGGCAGGGGCAATTGTGTTTTGTGTGCTGGGCACAGGACAGCGAAGGAAGAATGCAGTTTGGCCAGAGAAGTGATTTAGTAAAGGCCGTGTGCGAGCTCTGCACCGGTCAGCTCCCAGTTCAGATGGCATCGCAGTGGTTGCACCCAAGTGATGGGGAACGGGCTGCGTCACCTTCCTTGCATGTGTCGGGGTGCTGGGGGCTGTGCCAGGAGGTGCCCTGGGACAACGGCCGGGCCAGCTGCCCGGTGCCCACCACGCTCACAGCGCCGGCCCCGGCGGCGAGCAGACAGGCTGCGGGCTACGCTTTCATTAGCCACGGCTTCACCTCTCACAAAACAACACGGGAATTGATAATAAATGAACACACACACCTCTGCCTGAAGTCACTTACCTGATAAACACCCTGGCAGGAAGAGGGCAGACACGATAACAAAGCAAACAGCATCCCCCTTAATCTGGTTTTAAAACTTTTCTCTGATAACAGGATTGCTATTTTATTACCAGTCACTGTTTAGCTCTTTTACATGACCGAAGTAAACACCACAGTAATTTATACTGTCCTCCCAGATCAGCTTCGCCCCCTTTTACATCTTGCCTTGCAAATAATAAGGCAGCCCACAAAGCCATTTGTTTCCTAATGACAGGGGTTTCCATAGTGAGCAGATTAAGGAGGAGGAGATTAGAAGATTATACACCAGGCAGGATTCACAGGTTCACAGGTTTATGGGGCTTTGGAGATCCAACGATTAATGCATTTCATAAATGAAACTTTCTTTAATGACAGGTAGAACGGAGGGAACCAGGTGTTTTAATTGGCAGAATTTATTTAGCAATTTTCATTGATGATGCTTAAAGCACTCAGAAAAGGCGGGTGTAATTATCGGGTCCCGCTGCTCCGATGTTGATGAGGGTTGGTAGATCAGCTCTGTCAAAATTGCCACAGCTGAGCACTGGCAGCAGCGCTGTGACCCATGCCTGCCCAGGCTGAGCCCTGCTAAGACTGTGGCCGCTGCCAGGGTGATGGCAGAGCGTTAATTGTTTTCTGTCTTCCACGGAGGAAGGAGCAAAACTGTTTTTGTGACAGGGCCGTATGTGCCAGACGTACTGTTGTTATTTATCGTGGCGCTGTGATAGCAGCCCAGCGTCTTTGCGTTGGGCATGGTGTGCCACGGGAGTCCTGTTCACATGATAAGATACAGCGGGGGAGAAAACAGAGATAACGTCCAGGCCAGGACATGTGTTGTGGAAAATACCTTCAGTGGAAGGATGAGGAGAGTCAGGAAACCTGAAATCCATGTTGGCCCTATGGAAATGATGTCAGTGCTCAGGTTCAGCACCGTGGCGGTGCCCTGGACAGGAGGGCTGCAGGGAGCTCAGGAGAGCAGAGGGGGGGGGTTTGTTGTTTGAATTCCCCACACAGAATCCCAGGTTTGCATCAAGAAGCTGAAAATAATAAACTTGAGAAATTGTGAGAGGGACCCAAAATATCTTTTCTATCCTTTGGCCAAAAGAAACTGAAAAGGAAATAATTGGGAAAGTGTGACAGTGGTCTTGTCTTCAATTTTCTGATGAAAAATCAAAATGGCAAGAAAAGAAACACTTGCTTTCATTTTGTTGGAAACCCAATTTTCCATGAAAAGTAGGTTTCAGTGGGAAATTTCCACCTCTCCCCTCTCCCTTGTGTATTGTTTTAATGCTGGCCACCTTCTCCCCGTTAAAGGCCGTGAGAGTTGTCTTGCTCAAAGGGATGCCTGAGCTGGAGGAGAAGGATGCAAAGAGCCATTTCAAATGAGCCGGGAGGACAGTTCATCATTAGGTGCCTGAAATGGGCTGTGGAGACTTCGGTTTCTGGCAAAACGTGAGGCCAAGAGCTTGTCTTGGTTCCTCCAATAATAAGACTGAACATTAGGAAAAAATTTTCACAGAAAGAGCGGTTAGACAGTGGAATAGGCTGCCCAGGGAGGTGGTGGAGTCACCATCCCTGGATTCGTTTAGATGAAATGCTGGGGGATATGGTGTAGGGGAGAACTTTGTAGAGTCGGACTGATGGTTGGACTTGATGACCCCAAGGGTCTTCTCCAACCTGAATGATTCTGTGATTCTCCATGGTGTCTGCGCTGCGGTGGGAGCAGCCCCTCGCTGGTGTGCGTGTCCTGATCTTGCTGTGGCTGAGGGAGATCTGAGGCTCAGGGAAATCAAGGACTCGCTCGGCGTCAGCCCGGCTCTGCCTCGTGGAGGAGCATCCAAGCTCCTCTTCCTCCAGCCATCACCAGCGCCGTCAGTGGGACCCGTGGGGAAGGGTGGCAGGGCAGCTCCCACAGGGTTGGGCAACCATCCCTCTGCTAGGGCTGACTTCCTCTGGTCACCTGCACAGAGAAGCTGTGGATTTAGCAACTGGTTTTGGAAACCCCCTTCCCATCTCCCTGGAGGTGGTTTCTGCAACTTGGTGCCAGGGCAGGGACCTTCTTCGAGACCATCCATCTGGCTCCTTTCCCATTGCTAAAGTTGTTTTCAATCAAGTGTTTAAAATGAACAATAAGGGCTTAAAACAAGCCAGGCTGGGCCTTTATAAGCTGGGGCGTGCTGACATCCAGGCATAGCTGGAGGGTGGTGGGAGCCTGCACTCCAGCGGAGGGGCTTCAGGTCGTCCTTCCAAGACGACTCAATCAACTTTGGCTCCTCCAACAATACCCCTGGCCTGCCAAAAGAGACAATGCAGGCAGGACTCTTAAACCAAAGGGTTGGGGGAGCCCTGTCAGCCTGGATTACAGGAATGCTTAAGAGTTAATTAAATTACAATTTGCTATGCTGCCAGTTCACATGAAGCTGCAACATCTGTGGATGGACGGAGGGATGGGAGGGAGCTGGGCAGAGAGATGCCGTCCTGCCTCTGGGGCTGCAGATCTCCACCTGCTCTTTGGCAATGCTACACCACAGCCAAATGGAGAAGGCGCAAGATTCATGAAAAGAGCTTAATTTCTGATACAGTAATATCTGTAGCAAGCACCAGTATTTTTAAAAATCTTCAAGTGAACGAGAGTTGAGAGGGGTGCAGCTATTTGCACCAGGCCTCAGGAACTATCTGGCACATTGGGAGGAAGCTCAGCAATGCCAACTTGCAGAATGAAGAAAAAAGATACTAGAAAAATAATAATGTTAGGGGCTTTCTGCATTTGCTTTAATCTATTGAGGCTCAGATTTTAAAACTTAACTCCGTCACCACTGGTTTTACACATATATGAAACTTTCTTATTTTCCCCTGAATCCAGGAGCTGGAGCTTTAGGAAACCTGTTGTGAGCTCTCTACATGGCTCTGCTGTCGTGAGGGGACACACAGCCCCCACGGTGGTTTGGGAGTCCGTAGGCAGGTTTGTTGTGTCCCTGCATCCCTGGGTTTGACTGCTTCGAAGTCAGAGGTCTGTGAATTTGTGGGTCTTTTGAATCTATTGGTCTGTTTTTTTCTGTTTTCCTGTTTGCAGCCAAATTATTGAAGGCTGAAAGCAGGAACTTCAGACAAGTGCAGGCACATGCACACAACCTGAGGAGTAGCAGGCGAACACTTCTGCGGTAATAAGCTCCATGCTGTGCTCAAAAAGGGCACTTAATTTTTCATTCTTAAATGCTGTGATGTTCTTGTCTTCCGGCTTCACCAAAACTCCTCCATGGAGATGGATGGGCCATGCAGAACACAGTTATCAGAAAGATTAAGCCAGGACTTGTCATTTTTTATATCAGTGAGCAGTCAGGTTGACGAGTGATGTCCTCTTAGCTCCTGGGATGCGTCCGGCACCTTTAGTGCCAGTAGTAAAAAGGACTATAAAAAATACCATAGAAGAAAGGGTAATGATGAAATTTAACTGCTCCCTAGCACACACCTGGGGTCTAGTAATCTGGAAATGAGGGGTTCAGGTGCTTCATCTTTTACTGCCTTGTCCTTGTCTGTAAGTTTAAGGTCCTTCCACTGAACCATAACATATTGTGGTCAATGCGAAGAGCCAGTCCTTGGCCCCTGCGCAGCCTGTGGAGACAGGCAGGGACGTTTCAGCACGGGCAGGGCGATGCTGAGCACTTCCACCTCTGGCAGGCTGGAGGAAGTAAGCGCTCGGCGTGGAGGGCCTCGTCCCTCTGCCGTGCCACTTGCAGCGGGGGGATCTTCACAGTTTCTTCCCTCTCGCTTGCTGCTTGTGCATGTCAGTGGCCAAGACAGTGGCAGTGGGTGCTGCTGGGTCTGGCCGCGGTACGGCCGGGAGCCACGAGCACTCAGATGGGTGAGTCCCTCCCGCTGCCCAAGGCAGCATCTCACAAAGGGCCGGGGCGATGGAGGCGGCTCAACGCGTGTTGTATGTAGCAGGTCAGCATTACCTATTGTGCTTCAGGATTGCGGCCCCTCCCTGTGTTATTAATCTAAGAAACAACTGATACTAAATGATCATGCTACATTAAATTTATAGACCCTTGCATATAGCTTCTATTGATCTTTTTTCAAGCATCATAAATATGTGATGGAGTGTATATGGCACTGCTTTCCCCACCACGCCATTAATGGTGGTTAAACTTTTCATCTCTGTGGCGGAAATGGGCAATGTGTCTCTGCGGGCAGGGATATCCTGGCCATATCATTTGTATTTTAATTACCAGTAGGTGGAGAAAGCTTCACCAGCAGAACAGGAGGGAAGAGCTATTGCATTTCTTCTTCCCCTAAGTTGCCTCTTTCCCTCTTCCTCTCCCTGCCCAGGATTTGTCACTTTTCCTTACCCATTTTCTGTCTATCCAAAGCGAGGTGTTGGTGCATTTGCTCTTAACCCCAAGAACCACGTTTCTAATCCAGCCCCGTTGCTTACAGCATCAGCCCCAGATCAGAGCGTGGGGGGGGGTCATTTACAGGAACCAAACGAGGTCTTGCCTTGGGTTCAGGGGAGCATTTTACAAATGTGAGGGCACTGATGATTATTTTCTGTGGTCTCCAGCATTTGCCACAGTGCCCTGTGCTGTGCGAAGGGACATCACACCGCACACGGCAACGAGTAGCACAGGCTGCACCGGTGCTCTGGGACAAGGACACCCACTACCCCCCGTGTCTGGAGGAAATACCCAGACCCTCGGGTACTGCTGTGATACAAACAGGGAACGGAGATTTGCAAATCATCCTTCAGCATAGCCTGAAACAACTTATATCCTAGAGCCATCTAGGGGCGAAATCCCTGCTCCATTAAGTCAAGGGGAGTTTTGCTGTTGAGTTCAGAGGGGTCAGGACTTGACAAGGAGTGATGTTTTCAGAGTTAGTGGTTCCCCCAGACCCATGCTGCAACAATTGGTAATAGTGAATATTTCTCTATTGATACGTCCGCTCTAGCAGTGACATTGGGGAGCAGTAGTACTCCGAGGCAGGGCTTTGCCAAGGCTGTGCTGAACAAAGGCTGTGGAAAATCAGATGAAAATCTTTTGGCTTTCTTGATTCTGCTGATAATTTGCGACGTTTTTCAAGTGCAGATCAAAAAATTGCTGCTTGAAAGAGCCTCAACGGGGTGAGAGGTGTAAAGCCTAGAATCTGCATCTAAAAGAATGTGTAAAAAAGGTCTCTAAGTTTAGAAACTCAAACAATTCTGGACTGAGCCCTGCCGTACAAGCCCCAGAAATACTCCTTGCTGTGTCTGGGAAGGCAGGTGAGGGGCAGGGTCTGTGCCTCACGGCCAGTGAGCGAGCTGCCTCGCCACTCTCTCCTGCTTTTCCTACCACATGCCTGCAAATGCACCAGGAGCCTGAGCTCAGAGGCAGAGATCTCGCCAAGCGATATTGCAGTGCTCTGTGCCTCAGTTCCCCGTCTGCAAAATGGGGTCGGTAATGCATCTGCAGAGGAGCTGGAGAACATTGACGAAATGTCTCAGGACCCTTGACCGGGAGGTGCCAACGCTGTGCCCAGCAATCCTTCTGACAATTAGTTCCACTTAAGATGGGAGAGAGGGGATAACTGTGAGCAGTACAATACCCTCTGTCTAAATTATTCCTCCTCCTCCTCCACAAATGTCATAGCAGAGATTAGCCATCATGTGTCCTTAAGTATCCCATTTATCCCAAATGACTCTGAGCATGTTAACTGCATTTAGATTAAAATGAGCCTTTATACCCACAGCATCCTCCTGGCCTGGACCAGCCCCTGCATGGCCCCTCATTTCGCCGTTACGGAGTTAAGGATGTGGGGATACCCGAGCTGTGGGACAGGGAATGTACATCACCGGCATGGCAATTTCATTCTCCCAGATAAACATTTTTTCTCCCTACTGTTTCAGGACAACTTTAATCCCTACAAAATTATCTTAATTTTGATTTGTCAATCATGGATTCCTTTTCAATTAACCTCAAAAAGTGCCAATTAAAGAGAATAGTGCTGCAATCACATAAGAATAGGCTACACCAAAGCCTTTTTGAAATGTTTCAGCACCAAAAATTAATGATAAAGGTCAAAACCAGGTTGCAGAACAGAGTTAGCTTTGAATGGGAAACCCCTGAATTAATGTAAGTGTGAGCCCACAAAGTCTTCTGAAAATTTGGGGTAGATTTACTTAAGCTTCTAATTTGCCAGGTTTGTGTCAGGTACGTATAAAAAGCTTTGAACCTGTCAGAGTCTCAAACTGAAGGCAGGGGAGAAGTCTGGCTCTGCACATGGAACCTCAGCGGCTGTCTCTGTAACTCCCTCCAAGTGGGATTGCTGGTCTCACTGGTCCCAGTCTGGCTGTCCCAGAGCCCATCCCTGGCAGCCGGAGGGAGCAACAGGCGAGAGCCAAAATGGCTCCACTTCAGATTAGGCATGAACACAGGTCCCAGGGCTGGTCCTGGGGGAGATTTCTGATACCCTGGGCAGGCTTGATGCTGGTGTGGGAATTTGTGAGCAGGTCCTGCATGGTATCGGCTCTGTGGTATCAGTTTGTGTCTGTCCTCCTCCCTTTTGCTGTTATTTTGCAATGTGAGAAGCGTTCTCCCTGGCACTGCAGCCTTGGGAGTGACAGTGCTGTCCCTGGGGGTGTTTGATGGGACAGGAGAGTTGGAAACCCCTTGGGATCCTCATCCTCGGTGGTGGGAAGCAGAGGCAATGGGAAAATCTGAGCTGGTTCTGCGCGCTTGGAGCCACACAGTCAGAAAACCAGGCAGACAGCATTAGCAGGCAGAATAAATCACAGAGGGCTCAGCAACACGGAGATGGTGAGGAGGACAGGCCCCGCTCTGTCCCCTGGACCAGCGTTCAGCTCGAGCATCCTTCTCAGCCCGCAGCTGAAGCCTCCACACAGGCACACGGCTCATCTGCTTTTATGAGGTGGGAAAAGATCTGTGGTGGTTCACGTGTTTAGGTGACAGATGACTCCCTGTCCTGCGTAACTGATGGTGGGAATAACTTCGCCTGCTTTCTTAACTCCATCGGGATGGGGATCTGACAGTACAGTGAAAGAGAGAAGGTGTCTCATGGCAGAGGTGTGAGCAGAGAGGCCGTGCGGGCTTTGGGAGAGGATGTGGGGAGGTGGGGGGCGGCTGCACTGCCAGGACAGCCTGTGTCACCCGTGCTTGGAACAGTCCTGCCCTGGGGAGGGCTGCCGGCTCCAGAAAGAAAACTTGAACTCCCACCATCCCGGTGGTAGCATCCAACTGACACATTGACCTAGATGCCAGCTGGGGATCACCCAACCTGGGGAGAGCCGCCACAGCCCGGGGGGGCTGCTGAAGGCCATCAAGCCTCAGGGAGCTCTCGCCCACATCCCCTCACCCTTCCCCGCCGCCCGTCTCTCACCACCACCCCGGCTGCAGGGAGCGGGACAGGTGACGGCGCTGATGGAGGTGGAGGATTAGCTCTGGCAGCGTCAGTGCTCTGCTCCTCCGGCTGAGTCACCAGCACTTTAACAGCAAGTTAAAAAGAAACAGGTTAGTATATCGTAACATGACAGAACTTTTAGAAGATTGGACTGCTTTTCTCCTCTCGTTAACGTCCCCCGGGGCCCGTGGTCTCTTTAGTACTAACACAGTAACGAAGGCCACAGCCTATTAATTGCAGTGACAATGATAAAGGAAGAGTCAGAAGCAGCTATTTGTCTTTCATGTAACCTCGTGCATCATCACAAGATAAATGAAAACTCATTTTCTGCTTTGATTCAGTCTAATTTTTCAGGGCCCCCGAGGCAGGTTACAGGAACTGTGTCGCTTCATCCCCATAAAAGTGCTGGCCCCGAGGTTCAAGGGTCAGGGAAAGTGCAAGCCGGCCGTGAAAGCCTGTCTCTCTGCAGCCTCCCAGGGGTGACGTAAAAGCAGGAAGGGGTCTGCTGCTCATCATCATTAAATCCCCATTGAAAAGCGTTGTCCGGGCCCTGATAGATGATCCACGTGGCAAAGCTACTCCCTGTCCCCAGCGCCCTTGGTCACCTTCCTGGGGGACCTCGGCCAGAGCAGCCATTTGTGCCCCTTTGTGCATGTGCACAGGGGCGGGTGAAATTTGGGGAAGAGTTTTCAGGGAAAGCACCTCATCCCAGCCCTCCACCCAAAATTGCTGTTTCCGAGCACCTGCGGGGTTTGGGATAGAGGGTGGGGCGATGCGATTTTACCTACTTTGAGGTCATTGATGCTTTGGGAGTAAAATACACACGGGGTACTTCATCTGGGCTGTGATCTGCTTAGCAAGGAGTGATCATTTCAGGAACGATGGGGCCAACTTCAGTACTGGTATAAAGGGAGGAAAATTCTCCAAAGTTCTATCAGCTGCTGTTCCCAGCTCTCGCCCAGCAGCCTTGTCACACTTTCCTGCCGTTTGATGTCCCCCCTTCTCCTGGGACCGCTTCTGCACAGGACAGAGCCTTGAAACATCTCGTTGGCCTCCAAGGGACCGCTCCAGGCAGGGAGCACCATGTGCAGTACCTGGGGTTTGCTGGATCAGGCTCCCACTTTGTAGAAAGGCTGTTCCAGGCTGGGGAAGGAGTCTGAGAGCTGTGCAGGAAGGTTTGCCAGAGCTATAGAGCAAAATGCCTCACTGAGTCAGAGGAATTTAAAAAAAAAAAAAAAAAAAAAAAAGCTTTGTAGGAAATTAGCTCATTCTAATCAGGAGGAATCAAACCTCACACATGCAAACTGGACATGCCTCTTCAGAAGATGTTAGTGTTAACAACGTACAGTACATTAACTTGATTAATCATAATATAATCTTTGTCTGCAGGCTGCACTGATGTCTTCTCCCCCAATCCCCAAAACAGCTTACCCAGTTTACACTACGTGATATACGTTTCCCTCCTGGTACAGAGCTGAAAATAGATACAGCCCTGAGGAACCAGCGATGTCCTGAGCATCCTGGCCCTGCCACCCTCCTGGCTCAGGGCTTGCGATGGCACGGACGGGGGCTCCCATATGTCCAGGTTTCCCAGCCTGGAAGTTTTGCCCAGCCAGAAATCGTGGACTTTGGCCCCGTGCCTGGATTTCCGGACATCCGTCAGCCCACTCGTAGCGGTAGCTCCAACGGAGCTGTCGGATGTCTGGAAGTCACAGATAAATGTGCTGCACGGCTCGGTAACGCGCATGCGCCGGTGCCCAGTGCACCCCTAAGAGGCTTGGCCCACGGCGGGCATGGCAGAGGGCTGGCACACGCCTGGCCTCGGGGAGGTCCCGCGGGGACCGGCTGCAGGCAGGTCTCCTGGCGGAACCAGAAGGCCTCTGCCCAGGAATCCATCTGCACGGGCGTTACTGCAGGATTAGAACTTTAGGCTGAGCCTGGTGTCATTCCTTGTGGCACTGCCTGGCCAAATGGGACTGGTCGAGCGGTGCTGGGCTGCTGCCCCAGGCCCTGACAGGGCTCTGCCAGACACAGCGTTGGATTTTAACTGATAATATTTACTTCCTAAATGCTGGATAAGAAAATATCACCGGGGCATTTCCCCAATGCTGATTTACTGTCGTTTGCTCCAGCTGAGGCCAGTGAGAAGCCTAATCTGGGGGAGATTTGAATGGTATTGGAATTCATGAATTTTTCCTTTATTATTTTGACCTGATTTTTTAAGGCAAAACAAAACTTTTCAAAATTTTAAACTCAGCTGGGAGTATTTCATAGCCTGGGACTTGGCAACAGCAGCCGAGCAGCCAGCTTGGAGGGCATCTTCTTCACCAGATCCCTGCCCTGACGCAGCGCAGCTGAGAGCGGTTCCCTGCACGGATCCTGCCCCAAGGCTCAGGCGGGATTTGCAAACCCAACCATCCCAACACGGGCAGAGGGCTGGGGGTTGCACAGGGACAAAGGGACACGTTACAGGCTCTTGGCCACCTGGCTCAGGCAGATGAGAGGCACAAACGTGGGAGATGTGCAGGGACATCTCTGGCCTCCGAGGAGGTAACACTACGCGTGGCACCAGGGACCACGGGCCAGGAGCTGGCCTGGGCGCACAGAGCCGGGGGGTAGCGTAAGGGAACGGAAGAGAGAGCATCACACCAGGGGTGGTTTCTCCCATCCTGGGGACAAGCTCTGACTCTGTTATTTAACAGTGGCTTCCTGCATGGGAGAGGCTTTAACTATTTCAGCTATTTCAGACAAGCTGCTGAAGTGGCACAGTGATGAGCGGGTGACCTTTGGGGAAATTCACCCCGAGCCAGGAGCTCACCTGCAGGAGGCCCCAGCTTTGTCACGGGTGCAAACCCTGTTGAAAGCAAAGGTGTTTCTTCTGGGACTGGGATCGCTCGTCCATCTCCTGGGCAGGAAAGCATCGTTTTCCTCCTAAAGCCTTGTACCCAGCCCCACAGAAGGGTGCGAGGGGAGATTTGCAGGAGGTTGTAAGTCTGGTGAGGAGGAGGAGGAGGAATGGGGTCAGGGTCAGTCGCGGCATGTTGGGCTGAAACCCCTTGTGACGATGGGAGGCGCAAAGGAGCAGCAAGGGGTTGTGCCTGGGGTTTGTTGCTATCAAAACCCACAAACAGTTTTAAGAAGAAGGACTAATTTCCCACACGAGTGTTTCCTGAGTGAATTGCATTTAATTTTAAGGACTTTTGGCTTTGCTTTTCACCCTTTTGAAGTTAGTTATTATCGAGGTTCTTCCATTCCTTAATTCTTCTCAGAAGCACAGAGTAAAAAAAGCGTTTTGCGTCTGAAAATAAAGCAAGCACTGTTATTAGTTGGGTTTTCTCTTTCATTTTTATTTAACGAAAAGGGGAGACAGAAGTGGGACAGCAGAAGAGCAAAAAGAGAAATAAAGACCAAATAAACACACAAATTCTTCAGTACCAGGATAGGAAATGTGTATTTCTCTTCCGTTTTCTCCTGCTCAGGAGGGAGGGGGAACGCTTTGCTAACACATTCAAATGAATTTGATATTCAATCAATGAAGATTAACTTGCCCAAGGTAAGATGGTTTTTACATTCATAAGGAAGTCAAATACGATTATGCATA
>NW_020799124.1:2113235-2118235 GCF_003259725.1 Athene cunicularia | reverse complement strand
TCCCCGGCCCCTCCGCAGACCCGCGGGAGGGGAGCAGAAAGGCCATAAAGGGAGGGTGAGAGAGCCATCACTTGCCGGTCCCCTGAATGACAGCCTCTTGAGTGAGGCACCATATGCCGGCTCATGCCTCCCGATCAGGAGTTTTTTCAGCGGGTGCTGGCTGCACAAATTGGTACAATTCAGCTCTCGAGCTCCTCAGCTGGTCTCCACACCCCACTTGACATGGGAGCGACCTCTCTTTTGTGGGTCCCGGGGAGAGGGGAGGGGGGACCCCAGGGTGGTGGCGGATGAATCGGAGGCTGTTCCCCCTCGCATTCAGACGGCCCTCGGAGAAGGAGAGGAGGGAGAGGGAGCAAAGGTGCCCAATTAAATGCACATTTATAGCCGATGCCGAGTAAACAGTTGATTGCATACGCGGGCTTGGCGGAGCACGGGGGGGGCCAAAGCAGCGCACGGGAGCCAGCACCGGCTTCGGCTGCTGCGCCAGGGCACACCAAGATGCTGCCTTTGCCATGGAAAACATTGACACTGGTTTAATTTTTTTCTTTAATCATCCCAGTCAGAGGGGATGGCAGGGCCAGGCAGGGGCCAGGCTGTTTGCTCTTATGTCTGAGCTTCTTTTCACAGTAAATGCAAATACTCTGTGGAAAGCAGGTCCTTTTAGCAAAAAAAAACCCAAAAAACAAAAAACAAAAAAACCCAGTGTACTGCCATAGAAAAACTTTTAGTGGAGACATTTTGACTTCTCTTTCTGGCCCAACTTTTTTTACTACAACACCGAGCCAAATTCCCTCCTTGTGCATGCAGCCCCTTGCTGTTAACTTGCACCTATGAGTATGTAGCTGTTGTGGTATATACCTGTGTTGTTTAAAGTTTCCCCAGACAGTGAAAATGTGAGTGTTTTGTTTGTTTGATTGATTGATTAAGAGCAAAAGATTTTGAGCCGTTTACAGCACTCTCTTCTCTGCTTCGGACGAGGCGAAGCGCTGAGCACGTCAATCTGTTGATGGCCAGGTGATGCTGTGGTGCTGGCGGGGAAGGATTTTCCATTCCAGCTGCTCCTGCCATCTGGGGAAATCAAAAGGAGGGGATTGGATCAGCTGGTCGAATTAAAAAATGTGAAACTTGTTTCAGATGAGTTGTCTAATAGATTCAGCGAAAGGTAGATCAGCGACTGTTTTTCCTTTGGAAAGGAAACATTTTTTAATCTGTTATACAATAGAAATGCCCCACGGGGGCTGATAAGTCTTGTCATTTAATTATCCTTTAGGCTCCTGTGTGTTGGTTAAAAACTCTCTTCATTTGGTTCTTCACCGTATTGTCCTTGCCTATCTAGTGTGGCAGGGCGATAAGTCCAAGGAAATAGAAATGTAGAGAGGAGGAAGGCTGCTCAGCGGTGGGTGGAAGGGGCTGCTTTCCACCTCGACTTCTCTGTCTGAGCAGTGGGAGAGTGGCTGGAAGGGTCTCCTGGGGGGAGAGGTGCTGCCGGAGCCGGTCTGTATCGCCCTCACCTCCAGGTCGGGTGCTTTTGCTATGTGGATCCTGATTCCTTGTCTCATCTTAGAAATAACGTGCAACGTCCCGTGCAAAGCACGAGCCTGCACTGGGCTCCCCACGGAGAGCACAGACACTGCAGGGAGGAGAAACTTTAATCTTTGCATAGAAAGACCACAAAAATCTGACCAGGCCTTAAGTTTTACTTATATTAGGAGGTTGCAAGCACCCCTAAAAGGTAGCTTTGGTGAAAACAAGTATTCAGCACTGAGAGAAATCAATTTTTCTTAACTAATTTGAAGGAAAGGGAGGGGATTAATCTTGTTATTTAAATATTTTCTGAAGCAGCACAGAAGTTCTCCATTGTGGGTAGCACTGTGTTTTCCTCATTCCCATGGACAGGTTTGATTTTAAACATGTAATTTGTTCAGCAATTAGGGATCTCCTCTGCTCTGCATACGGGCATGTCACTGCTGTTCATGTCGCCGGGAGAGGCAGAAGCCCGTGGGCAGAACGGACCCCTTGATGTTTAATGTGGCCTAATCTCTGGTGGGTCTGGGGAAATGTAAACAGGAAGGATGACGGAGTGAGCCTTGAAAAATGAGCTCATCTGCACTCGTGCCCACAGGACCCAATCTGGAGCTCTTTCACAACCCTCGGGACTCCCACGGGTGCAGGATTGGGCCTTCGCTGTCTTCGGTTAATGCTGGTGGAGGTTCGTGGCAGCCCAGCACGCCTCTGATCGGCAGTGAGACACCCCATGCAGCCCATCCCAAGCCCAGAGCTTTGGCCACACATCCAGCACCCTCGAGACATCTCACCTTACTTCAACCCTTTCTGCTCATTGTCAGGAGCTGAATTAACAAGCGATGGCTACAGTGGAAGGAGGGCAGCTCCTGGTGCTGTATTTAAGCCTCAGTCCTTAAACATCCTGTGCAGAGATGGGCATCCCTTCTGCTGCTTGGGGTGAGGAGGGCAGCAGCAGCCTCTCGGGTAGGTTAACGGTGGAGGAGATGTCATCCCTACCAAGGCAGCGCCGGCAGAAGGATGAGCCGGTGTGTGGGGACGTGCCCGCTGCCGGGCCGGGTGCTCTGGGTGGGATGGGGGGGGCATCCACCAGGGATGGGAAGGGCTGGCAGGGCCATGGCTCCCGCGCACAGCTGGGTGCCAGCCAGCTCCCTGGCAGGGGCACCGAAGGGAACAGGGCAGGGAGGGTGAGAAAGGAGCAGTTGCAAGTGTCAGGTTTAGCACCCAGCAAAGTGCTTGTGCAGGAAAAAAGGGCTGCTCATCTTGGGCCATGGCCCGGTGCAGGCTCTGCGTGGGATGAGTGGGTTTATATGCTCCAGGCCAGCCAGCCCCTGGAGCTGCATTTCTCCTGGCACCAGGGGTGGGGACAAGAGCAGGTCCGCTGCTCCTGCTCGGACCCATCCGGCTGCAGGGAGGTAAAGACCTTGGCCCCGCTACCTTTACAGCTAAATCAGCACTTGGTGTTTTGATCAGACAAAGGCTGTTGCTAGATACGTGGCATCTGTTAACAGACTACTGCTGTCATTAGCTGCAACCAGGCATCTGCTGCTCCAACCCAACACGTAACAGATGCCAGTTTAGAAGGAGTGGGGGCAGGGAAACCCCGAAGCTCTAATATTTCACTTTTCTACCGACGGCCCTTCACAGTTGGCAGTGGGGCCGGTCACACCTCGGCAACTGCGGTGTTCAGATGAAACCTGCTCCTCTTGCAAATACCTCCCCACATCCCTGCCCCGAGCACTCCCTCTTCTCTCCCCCCCGGCTCTGGCTGCAGCACGAGCCGATTCCCCGCTCGCAGGCTCTTTCATATGGCCACATGCAAATCCCCGAGGTGGTTTGGGCATGTGGTGCTCAGCACCGGTGCTGGCACAGCCGGCTCTAATCTGCAGCCGTGGCGCCGGCATCACCCTGTGCCAGGCTGGGAGAAGGCACGGCTGCAGTGAACAAGAGCAGCCCTGGGGGCCGTCCCACAGACCCCCAGCTTTTAGACGAGACATAAATCCCTAAAATAATAATAATAATAGTGATGTACAAGGAAAGGGGTTTTGAATCAGCCCAACTTTCAGGTTTTCAAGCGTGTTCTGGGATGGATGAGGAGAAAAGGGGAAAAGCGCTTGTCCTGTGGGGCTCTTCCCCTAATACCATACAAATGGGAAGACGAGGACCTTGTGCTGATGTGTAATGAGACAATATCAATGTGATGTGTTGTTAGTACCGTACCAAATAGGCTTTTAATTTTCTGGGGAGGTGTGGTGCGTCTCTGCAGTGCCAGCATCAATCATCGTCACGAGGTCCAGGTCCCGACTCTCCCGGGGGCCTTTCATTGTAAAGGATTCCCTCTCCCTCTGACTAGGGGCTGTTCTACCTCCGTGGCGATGCCTCGCGCAGACTAATTGCTGATTTGTTCTTCTTATGATGATAGAGCTCATGTCACTGCAAAACAGAACATTAGGATAAAGTCTTTAAAGTGGCCGTGCAGCTGGAAAACTAATTTACAGTCCCTTCTGTTTAAAAAAAAAAAAAAAAAATAGTGTTATTGGTAACAAGGACATTACTTGTGTCCATTAATGGTTGAAAATTAATATGGGCTTGGTCTTAGGCAGCTGAATACCCAGTTAACATGGCCATTTCCTCAGATATCTCTCCTCCTTTTCTCCCAAATCTTTGTAACCAACTTTTCTTTTGGTTTCCTCTGGTTCCCTGGGGAACTGGGAGCACTCTCGAGATTTCTTCTTTTACCAGAGGGCAGAGGCTCTGCTCGCAGAAGTGGGAAAAGCCTTTCCTGTCTTGTAATTCCTGATCCTCAAGCCCTTGAGCCCCAGCCCAGCTCTCCTTCCCCACTGTCAGTCATATTTACCAAGACACATTTGTTGTGCCTCCTAAAGTTCAGCAGAGAGAGGTTGTCACAGACACAGAGGATGTTAAGGCAACTGGTCGTCACTGGACTTCAGTGGGAATGGCCTCTGCCTTGCATGGGGACCAGTAGAATATCTGGCCCTGGTGCCCTTGGAGCCAAGACCCATTTCCCAAAGTAATTTGGTACATAAGAGCCAGTCCCACGGAAAAGGAGGGCATTGGGGCTCTGTGGGAAATACTGAAGCACCCGAGGCGGGGTGGTGGGCACGCTGATGTTGGAGAGCATCGCCCATTTGTTCACACCCTCTAAAAGCCTGGGAACTTCCAGATTATATTGATGTCACCTTGGCTGCTGCTCCCCCCAAAGTAAGGAATGTTTGAGGGTGATTTCCAAGCATGAGATTGCTCAGGAGGGTTAAATCCATTTTCCTGCAAAGGGGCACAAGAGCGGTGCTGCGGTGGGTGCCAGCCCCGGTGTGGAGGGAGCACCCAGCTGGAGCACCCTGGCTCAGCAGCCCCATCGCCCTCTCTGCGCTTTGCTGGCATGGGGGACAGAGCAATGCAGAGGCAGGAGGGAGAAGAGACAAAATGTTTGTCTGAGAAGCTACTCGGGGGGGGGGGGG
>NW_020799124.1:2092553-2113185 GCF_003259725.1 Athene cunicularia | reverse complement strand
GGGGGGGGGGGGGGAAGTATCGTTAAAAAAAGAAGGTGGCAGAGCCGTGGCTGTGGCCCCTTCCCCAGATGCAATCCCACTCCTGTAATTTCTGGGGGAATTGGTTCATCTTGGGTGCAGATATATTTGTGTCAAGGTGCAGCTGCACAGATAGCCTGACTCTATGCATAGTAAGAGGCTTTCAGAGAAAGAGGTTATGCCCAGAGCAAGGCCTTATCAGAGCAAGCTGCCTGCCATTTATCTGGTTCCCTATCAAATATGAAAACAGGCCTCAATCTGCTGCTTCTATTTTCCTTGTGAAGGCTATGGGTGGAATAATAATTTAGTCCAGTTTTTTTGTTTCTGATGCTAACCTTCTGCCAAACTCGGCTCTTCCCAACTTCCCCGGGCGGCTCGGCAGTGGCCACGCTCGGGCGCCCACTGGGCTGGCTCCGGCACATTTGTGGGTGCCGGCGTGTGAAATCAGCCGAGCCCAAACCTTCAGGGAAAGAAGAGGTCTCTGTATTCAGGAGGGGCTTTTACATGTGTCGTCCTGTGCAGGGCTCACGGAATATCTGTCGCTTACCAGTTTAATATCATTGTAATTATTCATTATTTGTATTACAGTAGCCCCTAGAGGCCTCACCAGCTCCAGGGCTGGGTCCCAGTGCGATGGGATGGATGCAGCCCTGGCCCCGTGGCCCTCCTGTGTGGGCAGTGGGACAGGAATGTCCTGGGGACACAGGGGGACACATGCCGACCCCCAGGCTGCACCCAGCCCCTCCATGTGCCCAGCCCTTAGCAAAGCACCCACTTACTTTGAGCCAAAGCTGGGTGTGTCCTTAGAGCCACCCTAAAGCGTGTGATGTCACCCCTGGGTGCTGCAGCAGGAGGGATGGGGCCGTGTGGGACACGCCTAGGGGGGCACAGGACCTGTGGGGCAGAGCCTAGGACAGATTCCCCGGAGCTCTAGGGCAGGTCTGGGGCTCCCCATCACCTCTGGCCGCACCGAGCCAGCAGCACCTCTGGCCGCAGGGCCAGCCTGGCTGTGCCCTGCACCCTCATCTCATACACCTTCACCGTAAGCTCCCGCCTCCCTGAGACAGCTTATGCTGCTTAATGCAAACCTGGCTCGCCTGGCAGAGGACGAGAGGCTGAGCGGGGGGTAACTCTGGGGGTGAATCTTAGCCCAGGGGAAAGGCAGCGGGAGAGGAAAGCTGTGGCATGAAACCCCAGCCCTGTGCCTGCTCTTCCCTCCCTCCACCGTCCGTCCTGCGGGGCCTCCCCGCTGCAGTAATAAGGCCTGAAAAGCCACTGCTTACATTTTTAATTCCATATCTGTGTCTAACTGCTGATGCTAAACTCCGATCCCACAGCTTCTGAGGGCAATGTGATCCACATGTTAATATTTTAAGCCAGCCACTAATATTTTTATGTGGGAAATCGAGATTTTCTACGGTTGCTGGATGAGCAGGCCATTTCTCCACGCTGGAGTATGAAAACTGTAGCTGGGGAAAACATTATTTTACATATTTGTATTTCTCTGGGCTGATGTCCCGCGCCAGGAGGGGTGATGGCTCTCCAGCTCATCACCACTCTGGCTCCATCCTGCCAGGAGACTCACCCAAAACCCCCCCAATGCCTGCGCAGTCGGATGGGGGCAGATGCCCCCGGCAGCCAAGCGATGGGGAAAACACTAGTGGCCCGAAGGCAAGGGATGGAGGCAGGGGGACAGAGGCACCGTGCTGTGCCGGTGGCTTTCTCTCCTCCCTCACGGTGCCTGGCACCGTGGCCCCTCTTGGCATGGGCGGCAGTGACAGCAACACGGCTGCAAGGTGGGATGGTGCCTGCGTGGCTGTGAAACCCCCTGTGCTGCGGCTGTCCCTGGTTGTCCCCGTGTCACCAGGATGGGATCAAAGTGCAGTTTTTATTTATTTATTCTCAAATGAAGTGGCTGTTTCTCATCAGACCCTTCTTTCTCCTCCAGCTGAATGCTTTGTATTTTAAAAAACCCAAGAGCAGAGATCTATTTATAAAACTCAAACTCCTCTTGACAGGTGGCAAACCCTGTCTAACCAGCTAGTTAGGAAGTCGAGGGAGGTGGGCAGTGCCCTGGTCACCCGCCTGCCACCCGAGCCCATCGCCGAAGTAGCAGACAGTCCATCTGGTGCCATGAGTTGATGTGAGAGGCAGTGTCTCTCCCTAATGGCTGCCTATAAATCACATTTATGGGCCGCAGTCATGGTCCAGGCAGCGCTGGCTGGACAGAGTGTTTGGCAGCGCCGCGGCCGGGGTCGTGGGTGGCTGTAAATTGTCACCCAAACGCGGGGACGCCAAAGCTGCTCCGGAGTCAGCACTGCGATGCAGAGCAGGGGCCCACACGGAGGCATGCACGGACACACACCGGAGGCGTGCACACTCACACACGGAGGTGTGCACACTCACACACAGAGGCGTGCACGGACACACACGGAGGTGTGCACACTCACACACAGAAGTGTGCACCCTCACACGCACACTCTTGCCCCCTCACCGTGGCCCTAAACCTCCACTGACAAGCAGGCAGACAGTGGCAAAGCTTAAATGAACTGCAGACAAGTGTCCATGTCCCCAGCCTAATCACTCAATCTCCACGGCTGCTGACACGCTGCATTATCAAAATCTGTGGAAGTGCACGCTCGGGCTGGGCTTTGGAGCTTAGCGACGTCTTTGTCAGCTCAACATTTAACCCAAAACCTTGCCTGTGTTTCCCTGCCACGCTCCGTGCGTCAGGAGTCAGGGGCTTTATGAGACGGGGCGGTGGTGCTGGCCGGGCACCGCAGATCAAAGCCTTTCTCCAGCTCGGCGGTGACTGGAGGTAGATCTGGGGGGTCTGGAGTGCCCAAAGCTGGAGACATTCCCCCCTTGGCCCCGGCACCCAGCCCACGGCAGAGCACAGCAGGGATGCTGTGTCCAAAGCTGCTCTTGCCTATAGCTACAGACCTGGGGAAAAAGGGAAATGGAAACAGGGGAAGCTCCAAAGAACTTTACCCCAATTACACTGAGAGATTTTTTTCACAATCACAAAATTTCACCTTTAAAAGAAACAAAAGCTGCAGGTGCTTGGTGAGCTGGGACTTGGGGTGCTGGAGGAGGCAAGAGGCTGAGTTCACTCCCTTTGGGCATCCTCCCTCCTTACCGTCCACCCCCACTGACCTGTTCCATGGACATGAGGTAGGATGACCAAATATTTTAAAATAAAAACTTACAGAAATACTCTTCACTGCATAAAGCAGCTTCTTTCTGCTGCTGAAAATTGAAAGCATTCTTGGGGTTTAAGCAGATTACAGATGAAAGTGGATAAATATTGAGACAGATGCACCTCGGTATCTTTCCAGTAGTTAAACACGCATTTTGTATGTATGGACTTTAACAAGTGCTCCCAGATTTTGACCCGCTGGTATAGATTACTGTGAGAGAACCTGCCAGGCCCACATCATTGTTTAAGACAAGTCCATGATGCAAATTGGCAGACAAAGCAGTGAGCAGTCAATACAGATTAGAATTAAGTCTCTCCTCTTGTCCACAACCAGGGGCCCTGCATTGATCGGATTGCAAATGCCAGAAACCTGGGCCTTGCCCAAAGTGGCAGGGAGGGAGCAGGAGCCTGGGGCCAGCGGGGAAGGTGCCATCGCTTGACTCCCCGTCCCGGTGCCTGGCCTCAGCATCCGCAGAAACCGGCCCCCAGCCAAGCAGGTAGCCTTGACGCCGGCACCTGGTATAGAGGCGCCTTACGAATCCTGGCAGAGGAGTGCAGAGGGGGTCAAAGCTGTGGTTTAACACGGGTTGAAGATTAAACGCACATCTAAGCAGGTCCTGCACTGGCGCCTTTTCCAGTCTCACGGGAATTAGAGGAAACATCCACCAGTATTTTCCTCTCCTCTTCCATCATTTTCCAAGATGACCCCGCTCACACTCTGCTTTTCCTTTTCCACCAGTGTTCACATCAGTGGGATTTTTGACTCCACAGATGGGGGTAACAGGGCTCGGTCGTGTAGACCCCCACCCATCAGTGCTCGGAGGGCGTCCACACACCGCTGCCGGCGCAGGAAGGGTTTGCCCTGCCCGCAGGCAGCCTGTGCCCGCTGGTGAGGGGGGACGAGGGGGGACCGCACCGTCCTGCCGTGAGTAATGGCCACTTCAGGGGCTTCAGTTAGCCGCCGGCCCATAGGGTGACATGCGCTCACAAAAACCTGCTTGAATGCTTAAGAATAATGAGTGCATTCATAAAAATCAAAGTTTGCGCCTTGTAATTTGTCTCAGAGAATGAAAGGCTATTTTTGTTGGTTCACCCGTTTCCTATGAGTACTTTGCCCGGCTATAATTTCAGCCACGGTTCACCATCTACCTCTTACTGCGTTGCCAGCGGAACAAACAGCAAATATATCCTGCGTGGGGACACCCCGACTGCAGGCCTGGCTTTAAGTGCCACCAAAAATGAAATCAGTTGGTGCTTGGTGTTTCTGGAAACACAGCTAGGGATGTGACATCAGTCATATTTGTTTTGCGGGGAGGCAAAGGGATTGAGCTTAGTGATTTCTTGTTTTGCTTCTGCAGAGGATCTGTGGTGTCTTGTAACGCTGTGATAGCAGGTTTCCTCATGCTGCAGAATTACCCCAGAAATGCAAATATGCCTATCAGTCAGGATCCAGAGTGGCAAACCACAGCCCTGAGTGACCCTCAGCCCTCCTGCTTGCGCTCTCGACCTCTGGTGCATTTTCTCCTCAAAATAATTTATTAGATAGAGGCTGCAAGAAATAATCTATCTTTTTTTTTTTTTTCCCCCATTTGTGTTCCTATGCAAATGAATTCCTCCTAACTTATTTTCTTTATTTCCCAATTGTCATGCAAAACTCATTTCTCTGAACTGTAGCTCCTCTCGACTTTTTTGTTCTCCCTGAGGAAATTCCCTCTATTATGGCCAAGGGCAAAGCTTGGGTGTGCTGCTTGTGCTGACGAGGCGTTTCAGCAAAAGTCCACAAGCCTTTCTCACCCCAGCGGGGTCGGCAGAGGGGAGTGCAGTCACCCCCTGCTCGCTGAGAAAACAGGGGGCTGCAGAGGTTAAAACACTTGCACAAATGTCTGCAAGGGGAAGGAGCTATGCAGGAGCCAGGTCAGGTCCAGCCTGACAGCAATCTTAAGCCCTTAAGAGTTGGGCTCTGTGAAACATTTGGACTTAAACCAGTGGGGATACGGGAGTTTGGGGTGCAGGCACAGCTGGGTTTAAGTTACAGACCCTGGTCCTGGGCACCCCACAGTGGCCTTGGCCAATGGGCCATCCTTGATCTTCACCACTCGGTGACAGCTTTGTCCCTAATCTGAGACTTGATTTCCTCAGCCCAGACGCACAGCCGCAGCTGGCAGCGGTGTGGGCCAGAGAGGCTCACCCCTGGCACGGAGGTTGGAGTGTGCAAAGGCTCTGAGCGCTGTCAGAGCGTGCGTGCGTCACTGAAAGGCTTGGGGATAAAAATGAAGAATACTAAATTACTGCTTCTTTCCTATTTCATGTAAACAATCTGTATTGTGTCTTTTAGCTGTTTTTTTCCCTGTGCGATATTCCCATTGCTCGGGGCTGGGAAGCTCCTGGTTTTGCTGGGGGGTTGCTGCCGCGCTGGCCTCTGGCTGGGGCTCCTCCACGCAGCGCCGCGGCAGTCGGGCAGCTCTCCCTGCCTCTTCCCCATGCCGAGATTTCCCCGTGCACCCCCTCTGGGAGAAAGCTACCTGGCTGGGGTAAAAAAAAAAAGGTGAAAAAAGATCATAACGGACAATATTGTGCATGTAGAGCTAAACCTGCGGCAGCCACCAAAGAGCCCCCCAGCAGCACGGTGGCCTTTGTTCGTGCTCCCTCGCCCCGCGGAGCCTGCCTGCCTCCCCTCTCCCAGGCAAGCCTTTGAATTTTTATGCCAGTGCCTTTCTTTGCATTGACCAGAGTTTATCACATATCTCTGGTTGGGATCCTGCCTAGCTTAGCGTAAGACAAAAATGGGGAAAAGAAAAAAAAAAAAATCGGCTGAATAATAGGAGGGATTTGTAGCAGCTGAGGATTTGCATTCAAATGTTCGCCAGCCTCCTCTGAGCTTGAGTTTTATCATGTCTTTACAGCCAACAGCTTGTTTATGAATAAAAAATGTGGCATGAAACCAGAGGAGTGAGTTGTCTTTGTTTTGTCAAGTGTGCGGAGACAAAATGCTCGCTTCTCACAAGTCTTCACTTCATACAAGTCTTCTGGGACGGGGGCAGCTGGCCGCGGGCTGCTACCTGCGCGTTGCCATGGCCGGCGGCACCTCCGTGTGCACCCCTCCATATGCATGAGCCCCGAGCGGACCGCCGGGCGCCTATGCAAAGCAGCCCCTGCTTTGACAGGCATCCACTTTATTAACTCATTAAGCTCATCTTGTTCCTTTAAATGCAGTATAATTACAAATAAAGCTGTCACACTTTGTTTGCAGTTATATAATTTAGCTAAGTGCCGCTAAGACCTGGGCTTCGAGGAGGGAAGGGAGGTTACGAGCCGGGACCTCCGCGGTGCCGGGGAAGTTTGAGGCCGTCCTCGACGTGGCTCTGCCGGCAAGGACGGGTCTGGATGGCAGACGGAAAGGGGAATCTGCAGTAAGGCCAACAGCTCCAGTGCCCTGGCACAGAGAGCACCCCTCCTCCCTTCACCACGGCTGCGGAAAGGGAGAGAAGGACGGGGAGAGCCCCCGGGTCGGCCGCGCGCCGGCGGGGCCCTGGCCGTGCAGCGTGGTCCTTCGTTTGCGGTTAGAAAAGCACCGGCGCCATGTTCAGCTAAAGCGGGAAAGTCGCTCGTCTCTCTTCTGGCAGCGTTTTGCGGCCCTGTGCGGGAGGCGAAGGGCTGGCGAGCGGAGCGGTGGCGTGCCCCCACCTCTGCCTCCAGCCAGAATACAGAGCAGGGCTGGGAGCGTCATTGGTAGTCAGGGCACAGAGCCGGGAGGGACGCGGGCTGGAAACCGGAGCGGGAGAGAGGAGGAGAAGCGAAGGAGGCAACGGCATTCACAGAGCAGAGGGAAACAGAGAGATAGGGAAGAGATGGGGAGGAAAACTTGGAAGGAAAATGCTGCGAGCCCTCCGCTTCATCTGCCTTCGGCGGGGGAGCGTGTGAAGGGCGTCTGCCACGAGCCCCGCCGGCGTGCGGCGGGATGCGCCGTGGGAAACGGCTGCTTGTAACGGGGACGGGGGCTTCATGCTGGGGAGGGGGTGACTTGCAGCAAGGACCTGGAGTAGCTGGCAGGGCTGGCAAAGGATATATGCCACCAGAAAGCATACTGTTGAAGAAAATACTTTTTTATTATCATTTCTCTCCTTTCTGGAGTGGCAGGAAGAAAGAATAAGTACTTATACAGGTGTGAATAAGCAAAATTATGCAAGGAGACTTTTTTAACACCCGATTTGGGTGCAGTCGCCTGCCTTGTGAGAAGGTGAAGGTCTCGTTCAGCAATAGATAGTTCTGGCGCAGGCTTCTGCTGCTTGGCTTTTGTGCTCTGTCTCTGTCCACCCAAGTGCACTTGGAAAGTGGGATAATATTATATTGGGGGAGGGAAAAATAGAGGGATCAGGTTAGTGAGAGATTTCAGCCACAAACACTTAAAGTTGACCGAAGATGCACACGTATGAAAGCATCCCTGACTTCTCTACGCAGAACGGACTTTCCCAGGCACGGGAAGGAGCAGGAAGCCTGGTGTCTGCTCTGGAGGTGGTGGGGAGCCCTTCTGTGCTCTGCTCGGGCAGGGGCGGTCTGGCCCAGCACCGCCGTGGCCCTGGGAGCTTTGCTCTGCCTTCCCGAGGGCTTGCAGGATGAGCCCCTGCGTCAGCAAAAATTAAGGCTGGTATCTTCACAAGGGCTGGACAAATTAGCACCTGATTAAGGTCCCAAATGCCTTTGGGCCTGCTGGATAACCTCACTCTGATGAGATTAAAAGATGATGGGTTGGTGCTGGTAGCTGATACGTTCCCGGCAGAAAGATGGAGGGGGGTGTACAGCCCCCAGCATCCACACCAGAGCAAGCACCGCAGGGCAGGAGCCAGCGCCTGCACGTCCCACTCGCCTCCTCGGGGCACAGCAGCGCCTGCTGCCCTTCCTCACGCATGGCCAGGGCAAAACCTGACCCCTTCCAAACGGAGCGACGGGGCCCTGCCCGGGCTTGGGCAGCCGCATCCTGCGAGGACGAGGACCGGGCTTGTCACGCACAGCACACTGTAATAAAGAACAGCTCGTTTAAAAGTCCTAGTGAGGGAAACAGTGGGCCGTGATTCATTTTCCTGGTTTTACAGAAACTCCTCTAAGGCTGTGTCCTAGATTTAGAACAGGTTCTGATAAGGCTGAAAGAGATAAGTCCCAGATTGTACTGCTGTGCCCAACAGACTGGTTACATCGTGCTTGATGACACTTCAGACCCTTTGTCATGACCCCATATAATCCGGCATCCTGGACCATCTGACACACATTTACACTTAACATTTTGTTAGAGACTCTATAAATGAGATCTCTTTGACCTTCAATCCTTGGCTAATTGCTAGTTTCATGTACAAGACTAGCCTAATTTTACGTGATAATTACCTGAAAGTGGCAATACATATGGCATTGCGTGTTTGAAATGTCAGAACTGGAAAAATATCAAGTGGCTGGAGTCTTAGGCAAATGGAGGGAGTGGAAGGGTCAGAACAATATACTTTACTGCTCAAATGATGAAGAGAGACTATATATCACTGTAAACCCTAGTAAACAGTATACATCTATAATAAATCCTGTGCATAATGTTTGTTGAAAGGGGTTGTATCCATGTGTGGCTGGATGCTAAGGCAGCCATAAAACAAAAAGAGATCTCGAATTTGCAAGCGGTTAAGTAATTTGTTCAACTTGTTTCTTTCCACCAAGGAATCCACACTCCGTACATTGTCCAATCATCCTTGATTTCTTCTACCACGTTGGTACAAATCTGATAACCTCCTGCTGCAGGCACGGCACGGGTAAGGGGTGAGGAGCAGCAGCGGGGAGCCATCGCAGGGGGTGTCTGAACAGAGCTTTACATGTCTTGGGGGGGTCCTGAGGGAAAAAAAAATACCCTATTGCTGCAGCTGAGTGGGTGCAGGGTGGGTCAACCTGTCCATGTGGTGAGGAAGAGGGAGTGGGGTGGGTTGGTGGGGAGCAGCACCCCAAAACCATCCAACTCTTGGAAGGATCCACCTGGAGAAGCGCTGGTGTCCTGGGGCCTCCCTAATTGCTGGTTTGCTTTGCTGGAAGTATGATTATGCTGCTTGTTTGCTTACCAGGGTGTAACCACCAAACAATGTCACATCCTGTGTTTGGATTTAATTAATTGGTTAATAAGATTATAATTAGTGAAAATAAATTAAAATCACTTCAGTAATTAATTCACTGTAAACATTATTGACAACACTTCCTAAATACTGTAAACTCAGATTTAAAGCCCTGGTTAGGAATACTGGGTTGTGGGATCTCTGTAATTAGGGAACACACCTATTGGATTATTGAGCATATCTTCATGGAGGGGCAGGTTATGTGTCCGTATATGTGTGTGTGTGTGTATGGTGTTGAGGTTTTTAGCTTATCAGCTTTCTGGTACTGCTTTCAATGTGTCAGTGATGCTCCTTTCCAACAGGCTTTTATTAAACTCATGAAAAATACATTTTCAGGTTCTCAGATGTCCCCTCTGATTGAGGTTGTCTGAAATTTTACAGCCCATTTTTAGACTCGCAATCCTGTTTTCTCTCCGAGGCTTCGTGCTGGCCCCGCTCTGTGTCCAGGCTGAGGACGGGGCTTTTAACATTTCCAAAAATGACCCCCAGTGAATGAGGAGTTTCAGTGCAGGGTGCAGTGGGAGGTTTCTGGTTGATGGGGACCACGACTCCATCGGTGCTTGCCTCGCTGTGTCTTTCTGGAGGCTTGAAAAAAATACGACCATAAAACCTTGCTATCTCTTCAGCGGCGTTGTTCTGCAGCGGCCTTTGGGGACTAAGGGAGGTCTTTGAGTGATAACACTGTGCCCACAGCTCTGCTGCTCCCGTGCCGAGCGTTGGACTCTCCTGGGGCTTTGGGTCTGGAGTCAAGCAGCAGGATTTGGGCTGCAGCATCTTTTCCAGTCCCTTTTTTCATCCTTTACCCTCTCTTGGGGCAGTCTGTGATGTAAATAGTGAAAATGCTCGCTGAAAAGAGGCCTCACGTACTATGTTTTAATTACAGTCCTCAAATTATAGGGTCAGTTTGCAATTAGAGGCAGAGCTTATTGTGTGCTCCCATCCTGTGCAATCCACATCTGGAGGAGCTGGGAAAGGTAAGCGGACAGACACCCCATCACACACCCCCTTCCGCTGGCACCTCGTGCTTCCCACTTGGCTAACAAAGTGCCTTTTGTAGCCAAACAACAAAATTCAAGGCATTTGCAGTGCATCTTCTCCCTGCCATGTCTCAACCCCGGCCTCTGTTTTCTCAATGGAAAAACCTAATCCTTTTAAAAACATGTAAATTGGGAAACAGACCCGGTGGCAGCCCGAATCATGTCTCCTCCCAGGTGTCTGTTTAGGCTTAAGCGCTTTTTCTTCTCTGTCCTTCTACGCAAACTGATAAGCAGTTGTTTTATCAGATAATAAAATGGTAAGCAGCAGGGTAAACAGGTTGGTAATAATTTTAGTGCGAAAGCTTTAGGGGAACAAGAAGTATTTGAACTTCATCCTTCTGCAACCAACTTGGCCATGTCTGGGCACGGCAGGTTGCTCATCTCCGCTAATTGTAAGAGCGGGTGACTGAATCCAGTATTTCCACCATTCCTGGGATACGTGGTCTTGGGCGCTGGCACTGCAGCCCACTGGTGCTCTTGGGTGGCAAAGGTAGGGCCAAATGGACCTTTAGGAAAAAGCCATTATCAGGCAGAGCCTTTTATTTCTGTTTGCTTGTTAATTGGCAGGAAGGGCCCCATGCAGCAGCACTTCCCGAAGGCCTGGCCGTGCCTGCACCCACATCCCAGGGGATCTGCGGGGGGTTTGGGGCGTGCACTGGCTCCCTGGCCTGGCACTGGGGCTCGGTGGGTGCCATGGGACAGGGTGTGTTTGCCTGTGCGGTGCTGCACGCCGCTGCTGTTGGTATTTCTGGTGTCAGAGCTGGCTTATTCAGCGCAGAGCATCACCCTGGCTGCAGGCTGCAATGTATCTGTACCCAAAAATGCAGCTGACGTGGGAGCAGCAGGATTTTACCCTGTGGGAGGTTTGCCGTGTTATTTTACACCTTCCCGGTTTTGTTGGGTAAATACGTTTGGCAGAGGGTAGGGCTGTACTCTGTGCAGAGTAGCCCCCAGGCTCTTTGCAGACCCCGGGAACGCGGTGACCCATATTTGCTGGATCAAATAGCTGTGCTCCACAGAACTCCTGCTGCAGGGTGCAGTGGCTTGAGGCCATCTTCACACCTGCCTGCCCCTAGGACCGCGCAAAGCGGGGATCCGGCTCAGTAGCTGTACAAATATTTGGGTTAATTCTCCATAACGTCCCCCAGCCCGTGCGGGGAGTTTTGCCAAGCCCAGGCATGCAGGAACGTCCCTTGGGAGCCCGCTCAGGGCTCTCTGCAGTCATGGGGACAGCTCTGCCTTGGTTCTTCTTGCAGCCCCACAAGAGATGTGGCACAACTTCTGCCAGCGGTCGGTGCTGGTCAGGACCAGACCCTTTTCCTTCCCCCAGCTGGCACAGTCACCGCTGAGGCCCGTGGCTCTGTCTGGGCCAGCGTGGTGGGATGTGTCGCGCTTGAATCCCACATGGAACATGTCAGTACCTGCTGGACACAGGCAGAAGCCGTTCTGGTTTCACTTCTGTTCTAAAGGCCAGAGATCCCCGTTCACAGGGGAGGCACCGAGCTCCCCTGGAGCCCCAAATGTTGGTGTTTGCGTGCTTTGGGGTAGCAACAACTCATTTTGGAGACGCGTTGTCTCTCCTATTACATCCGTGGGCACAAGGCACGGTATGAAGTGGTAGCACGCTGTTGCCCTCACGATGTTTGGGCTGCAGAGGTTGCCCAGGGCCGGGGTTGTGTTGTGAGAGGAGTGAAAGCTCAACGTGCCCCGTGTGCGACACGCGTCCAGCCAGCAAACGCTGCCGCCCAGATGCTGCCTTGTGTTAGCTTGCCTCTTCTTTTATACTTAAAGCATGCATCATATTTTGTGCTGACTTAATACAACATGGATAGTTGTACTTTCCAAGTAGCTGGCAACCCTTAATCAATGTTAATTGGCTCTAATTAGCATATGTTAATTAATGATATTTACTACAAATTAAAGGTATGAGTGCTCCCAGAGGGTTTCCTGTTCATCCAATTAGTGCCAATTAGTTGCAATTAACACGTGTAAATGAGATGCCATTGAACCCAAAACAAACAGCACATAGTCTGCCGTACTCGCTCGCAGTTGAACTTGAGCATGCGGTGGCGAGGGGAGGGGAGAGGGACCGCAGAGGGCTTTTAAATAACTGGAAGGTCTCTAACATCTATTTAAGCTGGCTCATTATGTCTTATTTTTTCTCTCACTCTGTGCGAGCAAGTTGAAGGAAAGTTGATCTGAATAAAAGCCCTTGGCAGAGTAAATGGGACATGTTTTCTTGTCTTGCTGGACTGTGAAAAGGACCCTGAGCCATTTTGAGAAAACTGCCATGTTTGTATTAGCACCTAATCCTGGCTTTGCATTCGGCAGAGGGTTATGCAGCCCCGAAATCAAGCTCCTTCTGCACCCATCAGGAGTGCAGAGGGGCCCCCGCCTAATACTCCAGCACAGACGTGGCACAAGAGAAGCCCACGGCTGTCCCAGAGGGCACCACTCATCTCAACCCCAATCTCCCCTGGTTAATTTTGCCCAGCCAATCTTAAGCACCATCATCAAAAGGTGCGCTTTCGGTACTTTTCTACTCGTTTTTTTGGCCTGGAGGTAAACGCATTCGCAAAAGTTTCTTGCCCTCGGCTTTGATTGCACATGCAATCTGGCAGGCAGCAGAACAAATTGTCATAATTGTGTTTAATTAAAAAGCGTAAATGGATTATCTTCAGGTAAGGATGATTTATTTAACTAATCAGTCTGATCACAGAGAATGTATAGTCTGGAGATGGAAATCATGTGGGGGAAATGGGTAATTCCTTTTCCCATCAGCCCCAGAGCGAGGCAGGATTTTAGCACAAAATCCTGCCCAGAGAGAGGCACTAAGCCAAGCTCACGACCCTTCTTCCCAAGGGATGTTTTTGAGCATCCTCTCGTCCCACATCTCTTGCACTGGAGTTATTATTTTCATTTTGTTTCCCATTTTCAGATGAAAACGGCTGCGCAGTCCCATTTTTGCATGTTTTGTGCCATACACCATGGGCTCGACCCAGAGCTCCACGGACACACAACCCCCCTGCCCCGTCAATTCAGTGGGATGGGGAGGATAACCCTGGGTGGGATGGAGCTGGCAGTGCCACTGCGACCATTCCTGCAACGCAGGGGTACACGGTTCCGACGCTGAGCCCAGGGCCAGGCACCATAAATGCCAAATGAGCATAATTAATTGACCATCTGCTTGAAAAGCCAAGTATTGGGTGGCACTGAAGTATGACTGACGTGTCGCGAGCCTCTGAAATATCTCTGGAAGTTGGGTGCTTTGGATACCAATGTCTAGCTCAGACGTCCTGAGCTCTCCTTCAGGTTTATGTGAGTGCTCTTCGGTTCTGGAAGGTGGAGGTGCTTCATGGCATGATGCAAAGCCTGCAGCTGGGAGGTTTGTCACCCCCAGGGGCTGGTGAGGAGAAAAAACAAAGGGAAGGTGCCAGCCAGCACCCACACATTCAGAGAAGGGTCTTTGCAGACCTCAGTCCTCCTCGAAACCGCATAACAATTCCTTTGTGGTTATGTGTTTGGGGAATTATTTGAAACCATTACATGAGCTGGGAAATAAGGCACCTGTGGTGTTTTCTGTTATTCCTAAGAAAATTCTCCTTGTGTTTAATAGGTGATGTTTAATAAAAATGAAAATGAGCTTATCCTGAGCAGGCATGCACGCCAAAAGCTGGCATTTAAATTAGAAATTATGATTTAATAACTTGTCAAGAAACTCACCAATGTAACAGCGTGATAATTATTGAAAGGAGGCTTCATAAATACTGGAATACCGTGATCTGTTATGAGAAGTGAGCTCATAAACGCCCCGTGATCTCTGCATGGGACTGGGCTGCAGACCTCTGGCCCTCGCCAGGAGAAGGCTCTCAAAGACATCCAACCCTTAGGGCATCCCTGTCCCGGGGATGAGGTACCTTCAGTTTTGCTCGGATCACTGTAGGGTTGCACCATTGCACCGACGGTAACGACAGTTGTACCCCAGGGGTGGGAAGGGCAGGCAGGGAACCACGGGTACGCGAGCAGAGCGGGCAGGGGGCCTCCAGGTCTCCTGGATGGGGAGATGTGTGTGCGGTGCCGTTTGTCAAGGTGGTAGCGGGGAGCTGGGTACCGCGCCGCGGGTTTAGCAGCAGCAGTGGCACAGCTCGGGGACAAGGACAGCACGTGGCAGCAGGACAGGGCTGGGTTTGCCATCACAAGCGGGCTGACGTTGCGGGGAGCTCAGCCTTGGGGAGTCAGATCAGAGCTGCCCAGCGCTGGAGGCTGAGCAGACGGTGCGTGTCGGGGCGCTGGGGCCGGGGAGGGATGTGACAGACGGCGCTGGAGAGCTTTGCCCGGGGGAGGTTGGCCGCGGCCCAAGGACGGCGTCCGGTGTCCAGCACTGCCGCTGCCGCGCCGAGCCAGACCCACCGGGCTGAGAACGCGGCTCTGCTTGCCGGAGCCTCCAAGGTGCCACTTAGAGACAGACCATGCTGCCCGGGCAGAGGCTTCTGTTCAAATTATCTGGTAGCAAAAAATATTTATAGTCTTGTGAGGGCAAGATTGCTCTGTCGCACCCCCTGAGCCTCCTCTAAACCCTTGACTGATCTGCTTGGGAACATCATCTTTGGTGAGGCCTTATTGTTTGAGTCATGTCCCATCTCTTAATTTAAATGAAATGTTCATATAAGGGCTTTTTAATATATACTTTAAATTACAATCTTGACTTTCTGTTGGTTGATTACAGCATATGACTCTCAGTTGGAAGGCCATTATTTCTGCTATGATTTACAAAGCAGTTAAAATGAAATCTATGCAATAAATATTGAAGCATTGTAATAGATAATTCCATGTATTTAAATACGACAGACCCCCTTGGCACAATGTTTTGTTGGCAGGAGGGCGTGAAAAACCCAGACAAAAGCAACTGGCAGGCTCAGGTTTTGGTTTCTGGCTCAGCCACGTGTCTGGGCAGGGACCCGGTGTCCCAGTGGGAGCAGGGTGCTGGGTGTCTCGGTGGGGAGCGCTGTCCCCATGGGAGCTGGGTGCTGGTTCCCGCGGGCTGGGAGCAGGGGGCCGGGCTCAAAGCTCTCCCATTAAATGTAAGCTGTTCCCATTATGTCGCTTTTCATACGAGGCCTTGGCACGCTCCATGCCACAGTAAAAACGGGCCTTTAAAAGACCACCAAAATAGTTCCTGCTGTAAATTCAGGGAGTGGAAGTGGCCGCCCAATCCAGATTAACTGCAGCAAAGGAAAACAAAAGAAAACTATACAGGGAAGCCAGAGATTTACTGTAACACCCCCACACACACACCATCCTGTGCCACCCAGCAAAGCGCCGCTACCCCCAGATAACTGAAAGCAGCTGAGGAGAGCAGTAACGGGGCTTTTGGGGCTCCGCACCACCACGGGCTGCCGTCCCTCCCGCTGCGGATCCTCAGCCCTACCTGCGGATGAGGAAAAAAACAGTCATTGAGGTGGCAGCTTCAGCACCTGTTTTGTTTTTTTTTTCCCCTTTGTTGGTGGTTTTTCAAGCTCACCTTGTAATTCTGCAGCGGTGCGGGGACGGGCTGCCGTGTAATGTGAGGCGGCTCGGTCACAGGATGGGGTTTGTGGCTGCGGAGCTACAAGGGGATTGAGGAGCTGTAGCAGCTGCTCCAGGCCTGCCAGCACGTGTTGGCAGTCGGTCTGCAGGCAGGGCTTGTCAGAGCTCTCGGCCAAGTCTGGCAACCAGAGCATTTCCATCTTTAGTCCCTTGCGCCTCCGCTTCCTACTAGGAAGCAGGGGGATCGTGCCTCCTCCCTCTCCTTCTCTGTTCTGTTGACTAACGTTGTAGTTAGTTGTGGAAATAATTATGAACCAAGTTTGTGTTTCAAATATAAGGGGTGTTAGAGAAATCAGTGTAACTGCACAGAGCTTATGATTAAGCCTGGGGGCTGTTTCAGGGACCAGCTTTTGTTGTACATGTACAGAGCTCTTGTCACGTTGTGACCCCATCTCAGCTGAAACCTCAGGCTGCAAATTGTCTTACTAATAATAATTAAATGACACTCTGGAGTGGCCAGTGGTTTACAAAATGTTGTGAATCAGGGCTTTTCTGACCAGGAGAGCTTGAGAAGAGGGTCCTCCTCCTTTCTGGTTTAGCCGGTCAGGAAAGGATGCTCTGAAGAGCTGCTGTGGTCTTTGCAGACCCCAGCCCCCTGACCATGATGAGGAGCTGGTGCTGTGGCTCCCGGCAGCACTCCCTGCTCGCTGCTGAGTTTGGCACAGGTACCTCTCCCTCACGCCCTCAGCAAAGTGCTTTTTCCTTCGGTCATCCAGCTGTGGTCACATGTAAACAGCTGGAACCACAGTGAAGTTCTTCATCCAGCATGTTCAATGGGGAAGACACAATGGGACCTCATCCAGATCGATGCTGGGGAGAGGAAAGGTTCCCGTCACCTTCAGTAGCTTTTGGGTCAGGACTTCAAAATAGCCAAATTGTGAATTTTATTTTAAATTAAATTCCTGTCATCAATTCTGATTCCAATTATGAAACTGCACGCACAATTAAGAAGTTCCACAGGGCAGGGCAGGGCAGGGGACACCGTTTGCAGCTCTCAGCTGGCAGAGCATCAGCTGCAGACTGCCGTGAGGTGCAAAGAGCCACAGACGAGGGACGCAAGGGAGGGGGCTTGGAAGGAGGGATGCCCAGTGGTCCCTTTTAGCCACGTCCATCTCAAAGCATTTTTATAAGGGATTATGCTTTAAAATCACAAAACCCTTATGAAGCAGATAATTTACTTCCATTGTGCGGTGGGGTGGTAGGGGGGTGAGTAAGGACCATGACGTTCCCGGGATAATACAGCCAAAGATTGGATGTGCCAGGGACAAAGCACAGCCCTTGAGTCCCCCTCTCAGGCTGCTCTTGCTCGCCCAGTCTCGACAGGCTATCTAGTCAGCTCTTAAGGATTATAAAATTAAATTTTGCTGAGAAGCCAAGTCTCATAGGAGCTGAGAAACCTTACTTTCACAAGGAAAACATTAAAAACTGGCTTCTCTTGGTCAACTCGTAGAAGTAAAACATTTTTATATTTATTTGGAAAACATCAGAAAGCAAAGAACTAGGGTTATTTCTCCTCACTGCGATATGTCCCTGTTTCTCAGTGGTTCCCAATGCCTCGTTCATCCCGCTCCCTTTTTTCTTACTGTGTGACTGGCCATCCTGGAGGAAACTCTTGGGGATGAGGAGAGAGAGAGAAGAAACAATAACAAACTATGAAAGTGATGGGGAAAAATTGCTCTCCTGTTTCCTCTAAACCAAGGAAATGTCAAGGAAAAACTTTCATACAGATTTTTCCAGTATTTTTCAGTGAAAAATATGTTTCCTTGGAGAAATTTCAGGTCATTCTATGACTAAACAGTGAGTCTGCTTATTATTCTGTCTGGTGCTCCAGGACTTTTTTTTTTTTTTTTTTAAGTGAAAACAACTTGAGAGAGCGAGAAAATCTCTTTGACACTAAAATCAAATAGGTGTGTTTGAATGTAATTGGACTGGCCTGGAAAAAAATGCTTAGTCGATAATTTTGAATTATAAAATGACCATTGTGCCATATGGGGGTGACCGTGGGGGCTCAGCGGTGACCGCCAGTCGTGGCCACGCCGGCGCAGTGCAGGGCCCGTGCAAGGCAGGGAGGAGATGCTGCCTGCGAGGTGTGGGGCACTCCCATCACTCCCACACCTCCTGACCGGGGTGCAAACACGCTTCCTCATCCTCCCCGTCACTTCCATCCACTTTGGTACTTAATGAGGTGGGGGACGGTGGAGCGCTGCCGGCACCCCGAGGGTGGTTATCTGGGCTGCGTCCTCGGGGGCCACGGCTCCGTGTGCCAGGGTTGCGTTTCCTCCGGCCAAGAGCCCTGCTTAAACCTCGCTGGTGGAGCCATTCCCTTGCTTAGCTGGGCCTGCCGGAGTGAAAATGCATGACTTGTGAGATTGTAGGGCCAGATCGGCCGGAGAGCTTCGACCAAAAATCTATTTTTCTCTTTTTAGAAAAAAACTAGGAAAAAAAAATCCCTTTGTTTTGTTTTTGCTTAGTTTTGCTTTCTCCTTCCACCTCTTTTTCCCTAAAGAGAAGCAAGGTACCACTTCTTCATCATTAAGAAGCGATGGCGTGGCCCAAAGCCCCACTGAGCCAACGGGCAGCTCTGGCGGGTCCTGCTGGGGTGAGTTTGCAGCATTCCCACCCCCCTGTGTCATCTCCTTCATCCCAAGAAACGCCGGCAGTTTGTCACCGGCTCTGCCCAGGCTGCCGTATCTCTCACCTCCCCTCCCCATCAAACGTGGGGCACGGAGAAAGGTTAAATTCAGGTCAGCCCCTCCCAGTCACACGTTTCTGAGAGCATCCCTTGGAAAGCCGCGGGGATCCCCGCGCCAGCGGTGCCCGCCGACTCCGGCAGCTCGGAGTCAAGGTGAGAACGGCGGCGGGCGTGGGGGCCACTGCCCCGGGGACGGGTTCACAGCCCCGTGCTTCCTGCGCTGGCCCCCTCCAAACAAACAGAGTTTATGGCGAGCTGGGGGCGAGAGATGGATGGTAAACAAATGCGCCTTTGAAGAGTGACAATGAAATAAATCACCCGGTCCCTTCGTTGGCATACTTGATAATGCCGTTACTGTCGGCAACGCCTGCCATCGTGCCACAGCAGGGACTGGGGGACGCCAGGCTGGATTGTCCCCTTCCGCGGGGCCCGGCGTTGTCCTCTGCCTGCCTGGGCGAGCAGAATTCCATGAGGTGCCATCGCCTAACGCTGGTTTTTAGCTTTAGGCAGCGCCCATCGGTGTGTGGCCTCTGTTCAGCTCCCCCGTCCTTGGCTCCGCCAGCCTGGAGCACCTGACGCAGAGACACCCGTGTTCAGTTTTCCCTGGAATTCAACACTTTGGGGGTCAGGGGCGCAGCCTCATCCCGGGGTTTATCCCGGTGTGGGAGGGATTTCTCCACTTGGATTTGCCTCTCTCCACTGAGCCGCATGGTCCTTCCCCAGCCTGGGAGTGTGAGGTCTGTGCCCCAGGGGTGCTTCAGCACCTCAGCCCCGTTGATTTCGGGCTCATATTTGCTTAAAACTGGTGGGATTGGTTGTATTTACTCCTGTAAATTCACTGACTAAAGCTGAGCTGATATAAGCTGGGTGTCAGTGTGTCTCTGAAAGTGGGCACAAGCCTTTGTTTTCAGTAAATCTGCGTAAAATCGTGCTTTTACGTGATGTGACTCTGTGTAAATCCTGCTCCCGACCGACTCAATGCAAATCTGAAGTAATCCTCGTTTTAGCTGAATTACGTGTATCTGGACACCTCTTTTCATGCTGGACCCAGGCAAGGCTACGCAGGGTGCTCGTGCCCCTCCTGCTCTCCCCTGCGCTCCGGGTAAGGAATTCCCGACTTTTCCCTGACCTGGATGGGAACAGGAGGATGGAGAAGGAAATGGGGAGGACGAGGAGGCTCCTTCCTCCACTGAGAGCTTCATCCTCATGGTGGTGCACAGGCTTCACCGGGGCTTAGCTAGGACTTCTCAGCCCCTGGGCATAAAGTTAAGTGGTTGTTTAAAAGCTTAGTCCTGAGCCAGAGAAGTTGGATGTTTTCCTTGATGAGGATCAGGATCGGACCCCGAGTCCCTGCGGGTTTAGGGCCAGAGGACTCCATGCCTCCTGTGGTCCTGCCCGTAACAAAGGAGAAGGCAGAGAAAAGGAAAGGAAGAGGGGAAAAAATACGGAAAAAAATGAGGAATGCTGAAATGAAGTTGTGTTCATTCAGCTCCCACAGATGCCTGGGTCTCCATCATTAATATTAAGCAATCCCTGACAATACCACTCTGCATTTTCCCTAAGAATAACTATCAGCCTGGTAAACAAACCTGGAAGTGTACAAATTCAGCAGAATGTCTCATCTATAGAGGCCTTATGATAAATGTAACAAGGCAACAGCTATGAAAAAAAAAAAAAAAAAAATTAAAATGTAGAAAATTGACATTTGGAATTGAGCTGGGTTGCGTGCTGGAAACACCGTCGTCTTATCGACAAGGGGGGGGACCTGCAGCCCTTTCTTAAACCCCAATGATACAGGCTAATTTATATGCAGTTATTCACGTGTGCAGTAAATTCCAATTATGTTTACAGATGTCTGCTTAACATTTATGGAAAAGGAACCTCAGCATGTCTGAAATATCCTTATAAGGGTTTGGACTGGGCTATCTTTTTTTTTTTTTTTTTTTTTTTTTTTTTTTTTTTT
>NW_020799124.1:2086649-2092503 GCF_003259725.1 Athene cunicularia | reverse complement strand
TATACAGGTCACAGATTTAAAAAAAAAAAAAAAAGAAAAAGAAAAAAACAACCATCCAGCTGAGCTCTGTGATAGAAGGTTTAACACCTAATGCATATATTTTGGTTGTATGACCATTTCAGTGATATTTTAACTAGATTTTTTTTGTTTTCATATAAAACTCAGGAGTTTAGCTGATTTTTGAGGGAAAAAAGGCAAAAAGAAATAAGTGCAGTGAAAGATGCATGGGTTTTCAGATGGCTTCCTGTTGTATTTTTATTCTTTGTCTTGGAATTTCTTTATTTAAAAGAAACGTTTCAGTGCTCCCATGTTGTGTGTGCTGCTCTGTCAGACCCGGGGGTCTCACCCGTCACACGGTGGCATTTTGTCCTCCACCATGTGACGGACCCTCGCATCCATCCTTGATTTTCCCCAGAAAAGGTGTTTCTCGTCCTTCTCCTCACCAGACCTGCACGTTTCCTTCTCCTCCTGTTTGCACGTTTAGCTGCAGTTTTTTACCGGGTTGTGGGTGTCGCGGCTGGTGACTGTGGTGTTAGTGGGGCTAAATAATTTCTTCTTGGAGCCCCGGTGTGCTGGGGTGCCCTGCCCAGAGACCCCCAGCCTGGATGGAGCCAGCAGGCAGCTGGACACACACCTGCAAAGATGGATTTTCTGACTGTAGTAGTCAGAAAAATGTGTGGGGCAAGAAGCAGGAATTTTCACACTCTCCTCCCCTGGGTCTGGGCTCTAAAGGTGGCCGCAGCCCCAAGAGGTGACAGCCCCACGGGGAGACCTGCCTGGCCCAGCCTCATGCCCTTCCCTGGCACGATCTGGGCCTCCGTGGGGGTTTACCCCAAAGAAAAGCGTGGGTTTTGCTGATTCTCAAACTGCTGTCTTCAAACATTTTCCCTCCTCTTTCTAAATTTGAAATGCCCGTAGTTGATGACAGCATGTTGTGTGAGCACCAGCCCGGTTCTGCAGACGTGTCCGTCTGGGGACAGTGTGTGTCCGGCTGGGCACCAAGCGCCAGGCACAGCCCCAGCACAACCCCAGGGTGTCCAAGACAGGGATTTCCACACAAATCTGAAGGGTCAGGATGCCTTATTGGTGCCTACCTCCACTCGCTTTTCCTCTGGAGAGCAAAGGTGATGCCTGCTCACCTCCCGGGGCTCTGCAGTAATGCGGGAGTTACCCCAGGTCCCACCCCGGTGTCCTGGATGGCATCAGGTCCCAGAGCACGACTGTCCCTGTCCCCTGACTCGTTTTACATATTGCCGCCCAGCCCGCTGGCACAGCTGCTCATGGTGGTGGTTTGCACTGGAGGTATGGAGAAGCTTTTCCATGGTCATTTCTAAAGCTAAACAAGCCAATATTTTATGTATGAAAGTACTTGAATTCAAATAGGAGAATGAAAACCGCATCGGTATTTGGAAACGGCATTTCCCTCCCGGGTGAAGCACCAGCCCTGTAGAATATTAATCTGGGGTTTTAGAAGCTATGGTAGGAAATCTTCTTTTTCCAGAGCGCGCAGAGCCCTAAACCATTCCCCAAACTTTGGAGCAATCCTGCACCACCAGAGGACTCTGCCCTCTGTGTTTTCTCGTCCAGCCTGAGGAGGGAAGAAGGAAGGGAGCCTTTCTGCGTGCTTCCTTCTGCAGGGGACATAATCTCCTGCAGGTATGCAGAAAAGATTTGTTTTGAATTAACACCTTATTGATTTTGTGTAAAGACATCCGCGGGAACGGCCGTGAGCAGAGATTACGGGCAGAGCGCGGCAGGCGCCCGCCGAGCTCCGTCGGCACGAGGCCCCGCTCCGCTCTCCCGCTGCGTTTCACCTCGTGCACAGACACCGCGGGAATGGAGCCGCTACGGCCACCACGGGCTGACCCCACGGAGTAAAGGGAAACACTTGCCTGCACGAGCTTTGGTTTGACAAGAAAAGTGATAACAGCCTACGGACATAAAATTTGGTGTTGGTTTGAGAGCGTGCGGCTGATCTGGGACCCAAAGATCCATCCAGGGCCTCGGGTCAGGATGAGGACAAACACCCAAGCTCCTTCGCAGAGGTTAAGTGACCCTTTGGGAAGCCCCTCGGGCTGGCAGCAGCAACAGGTTTTAATACCTCGGGTGCTGGGTGGAAAGGAGTGCTCGTCCTTGTAATCAACAGCCCAGCACGGCGAGTGGGACTGAGAAATTTCAGAGGGGGGAGAAGAGGAAGACCATGCTGTGGTTAGTGACTTATTTGATCTGAGAGCATATGTGGAATAAACATGCCAGATCTTAAAAATGAGTTTTGTTTATTATCACACCCTTAAGGAAATAAATCGTACATCATTAGGAGTGATGTCTTCTCACCAGCCATCTTCATTATTATTAACACATTTATCTAATAGCCACGTGACTTTCTTTCAGCCATTTATTCTGGAATCTTATAGGCTTTACAAATATTAAGTAATTACAGCAATGAGGATTTTATTTCAACAACTGAAAAAAACACATTGGTAGGGGATTCTGCAGACTCAGAGCTGCTGAGTCTCAACATCTCGGGAAGTTTCCATTTTCATATGCACACGACATCACCGCACTCCCAGCATGAGGCAGAGTGGCACAGAATAGCTCCTTCAGATAATTGTTATCAGTGAAAACTCTGTCATTTCACAGGCAGGAGAAACAGACTTTGTCTGCTAGGGTTTGGGGTTCCTCCTGAAGGAAACACAGATAAATAGTGACTCTCCATTTGAAACAAAGTTGACTTTTTGTCAGCAAAACAAGCTCCTGTGCCTTCGCAGTTACACTGGGTCGGGCTTGGACGCATCGGCCGCTGCTCTCCGGAGGCACCTTCACCTGTGGATACAGAGAGGTGAGAAGGGCACACGGGGCCTGGCGGGTGAGTCCCCAGCGCCCGGTCACTCAAGAGGCACAAACTCAGTGACAAGTTACCAGAGACCCTCGGTCAGGAGAGGAGCGGGGCGATGTCTCCCCGGCTGGGCCATTAGCTATTCTGGGTACGTCGCACCGTGCGTGCGTGTTCCTGGGAGCAGCTGACGTGAGAAGTTGTAACGCGCGATGTTAACAGCCTGCTGCCGGGAGTTCAACAAATAACTGCCCACTGAAAGTACCAAACAGGGAGAAGGACCAGTTCAGCCTGTGGCATAACAAAGCCAGGGGGGAGCAGCCTTTCGCGTGACATTTTTCCCACTTTGGAATGATAATGCCGTTGCGGGGCTGTGTTTCCAGTGCCGGCGATGCCCCGCGGAGCGAGACGGCCGCTCCGGTGCTGCCAGACTCCGGAGCCTGGTCCAGCCCTCTGCAGCAGCCCTGGGGAGGGCAGCGCAGACAGAGCCTGGGCGAGGGGGGGTCCCCCCCATCCGCCAGGCAACGCGATAAGGAAGGGAACCCGAGGGTGATGGAGTCGGAAGGGTGCAGCACATCCGCGTGGGAGTCGGCAGATTTGGGCTGTGCCTGTCTCTGGGGGACCCCGAGGAGCTGCTCCCCACCCCGTGCCCCCCCGCGCTGCCTCACCAGCACAGCAGCTCCGGCAGGAATCTCTAGGCCCAACCAGAATATGAGTGGCAATGAACTTGAGGAATGAATATTTTTAGAACAATCCGGGTTTTTTTAAGAGCTTCTGGGCCTGGAGGATTGGTCTTTGGTGATGCCAGCATGCGGCTCTGCCCTGCACAGGGGACTTTGTCCCAGAGCGTCGTCAGGCAGGACCCTCATGGGGACTGAGCTCTACCCCCGGCTTCTCCTGGAAAAATTAGCTGAAACTAGTGAAACTTAATATTCTAGAACAAAATTATCTGGTTTTTTTCATCTTGAAAACAGTATATTGATGCTTTTCAGAGTAGTGGAATTGCGGCTGTGCGTGCCATATCCTTGCTATAGCGTTGAAATAAGCTGTGCATGCATATGGCCAAACTTAGGACATCACTTACTGCATGCAGGGAAGGAAACGGGGGGTTTCAATGTGCATTTTTTTATAAAGCAACATACTCGGCCACGTCTCCTTCCTGCAGTGCCAGTGCAGTGGTGACCCTACAGAACTCAGATGCTCAATTAGCAGCTCGGGTGTCGCGAGCAGCGCGGTGCTGTGCAGTGCTAACAAGCCCTGTCTGGAGCCTGCCAGCAGCCTCTTTAATCGCCTCCCCGCTTGCCGGGCCAGGGTGGGCGAGCACTTGGAGCCACAGGCTCCCGCACAACGTCTGCCTTTTACCTTTCTCTTGCCCACCTGGCCCAGACAGGCAAAACGTTGTGCTGAGCCGCAGACACCTGGCAGCCAGGGACTTCGTTGGGCTGGAACTGCATAAAGGCAGCTGCCTCGGTTTGTGTGATAAAGCAGGGAGGAAGAAGGGCACACGGTGTCAGAAGCCTTAAAATAGAAGCCTATATAAATAGGGTGTGACATAGGATATTATATAGTAATGTGGTATCAAATTACAGAATCTATATATAGAAGATTAATCAGGGGTCGGGGCTAAGCAGACAGATATCAACACGGCCGGGAGCTCTGGCTTCATTTTCACCAGCAGCGAGGGAAGTTTGTGGTGCTGTGGTACCTGGTCCAGGTGATGCTGTTTATCACCCTGAACCGAGAGCTGCTCCCATACCTGCAGCAGGTCGGCAGAGGGAAGTGCTGGTTTCCCACCAGTGCGGGCGTGCTATCCCTATATTTTCTTGGGATTGTCCTATTTGGTTTGATTTCAGTTCTTTTTCCCAGACGTTCTGCGTGACAGTGATGTCAGATGCCAAAAGCTGACATTCTGCTGATGACAAAAAACCTCTTCTACTGGGAACCCTCTTCTTCAGCTGCTTACAAAGGACAAATAACGCAGCAGCCCTGTTTCTGTACACATATGGGAAGGCAGTGACAGTGTTTGGTAGAGGAAAGTCATGCAGTTACTCCTCTCTGAGCAGGAAGACAGGTTCCTGTTGGGTAGGAAGGTACTGGCCACCCTCAGAAACAAGAAAAACAAAGAATTTGCCCAGAGTCACACAGCAGGTCAGCAGCGGGAGCAGGGGGAAAGGTCTGGACACCCTCTTCCCTCCGACACTGCCGCCAGACCCACTGCCTCAGCACAAAATCCCGAGTACGTGTGAGAGAGGTGGGTGGGATTGAGTCCCCCTCCCAGGGAAGTTCAGCGACTGTGAAATTAGTAAATTATACAGGCCCACAGAACTTGGAAAAACAATATAATCCTGGGGGTACTGAAATAATTAATTTGCTAATCAACTACACCTTGCTTTTTTTAATTTGCAAATAGCACTCTGGTTTTTGTTTCCCCATTTCAGCCCCCCCCGCCTCCCCAAGAGCAGCGATATTCTGGGCAGCGGAGGGGCCCGGGGCAGGGCCGAGCACCCCGGGGGGCTGCCGGGGACCGGGGAGCCGCTGCCCCAGCGCCCCAGGGACCCCAGCGAGGGCCGGGCGATGCTTTCTGGGGGTCCCCGCTCTGCTCTGGATCCAGCCACCAACTTGCGAGGGACGAGCCGGAGCCGCAGGGCTCCTGCAGTTGTTTTGTGCTGCGTCTCCCGGTCTCGCTGCACCCTTGTTTGCTTTAAATCATTTCAAATGCGGAGGTTGTCAGACAAGACAATTAACATGGGGAAGGGGGAAAGTATTACCATCCATTATTTGCCATAACATGAATTTAAGCCAGGAAGTCAAATGATAAAATATGTGGTGAAAAGTGTTGGTGGTGGGAGTGCCTAAATGAGTAATAGCCTTGGGCTTCTGAGCCTTGAACTTAACGCGCTAAGTAAATCCCCGAGGTCAAAAAGTATGAAAATTGTTGCAGCTTGGGGAGATATATTTTAACTTTGCAAAAGGTCCTCGCAGAGCCGCTGGAGAGGCAGCCGCGGAGCAGCGGGGGCTGGC
>NW_020799124.1:2075757-2084194 GCF_003259725.1 Athene cunicularia | reverse complement strand
GGGGGGGGGGGGGGGGGGGGGGGGGGGGGGGGGGGGGGGGGGGGGGGGGGGGGGGGGGGGGGGGGGGGGGGGGGGGGGGGGGCTCTGCTGAAGGCGGGGAGTCCCCGAGGACCGGACGGAGTCCGTCAGCTCGTTTCCCCGCTGGGTTCGGCGAGCCCCGGGTGACATTTGGGGGCCAGCGGCAGCACTGCCACAAAGCGCATCCTCGTGTCTTTTCCGCACGGTTCCTCCGCCTGCGTGTTACCCTCCCGCTGTTCTCTCCTTCTCCACCAGATTATCAGAGCGAGTATTACGGCCCTGGAAGCAATTACGATTTCTTCCCGCAAGGACCTCCTTCGTCTCAAGCTCAGACCCCCGTGGATCTCCCCTTCGTGCCCTCCTCGGGGCCATCAGGCACCCCGCTGGGGGCCATGGACCACCCCCTGCCCGGACATCACCCCTCCAGTGAGGCTCAGCGCTTCACTGACATCATGTCGCACCCCCCAGGAGACTCACCCAGCCCCGAACCCAACCTGCCTGGGTCCTTGCACTCCATGTCCGCAGAAGTTTTTGGCCCCAGTCCTCCATTTTCTTCGATATCCGTCAACGGTGGTGCTAACTATGGCAATCACTTGTCACATCCACCAGAAATGAATGAAGCGGCTGTGTGGTAGCTTTAAAACAAACTGGGTCTAAGTAAGTGATGATCATCTAGTCTGCTTATTGTTACGGTGTACAGAAATGAATAAATATAACATCTCTCCTGCCCTAAGACAATATTACCTTGGGAACGAACTGAATGCAAATCGCTCCAAGGCAAGCTTTGCTCTAGACCAGGACAATCTCCATGTTATGGTTGTATCAAACAAGCAAGGGGACTTTTTTTGTACCATTGACAAAGAAACTGGTGAAGCTGTACAGTAAAGTGCTGCCATACCGTAGGATGGCGTAAGTTTGATTACCCTGTTGGATGTCATCCTAAGAGCCACAATCCTTAGAAACTTCTCATTTAAAAAATTAATAATTGAATGAAGGAAAGGTCAAAGAAAAGGGGGAAAAAAAGCTTCAAGAACTCTAGCGTTCCCGGTTAAGGATGGTTCTGGCATTATGAATTTGTTTGTTAATTTTTGTCTCTCAGAAAGTTCGACAGCAAGAAACTCTTTTTAGCTTCAGCCATTTCAGCCTGCTGACTATCAGGTGGGACAACTTTCTTTTTCCTCTGTTTTTGTTTTGTTTTCCAAAATAGCAAATACTAAATGTTAAGCCCTCAGCACCAACTCTTCTACCTTCACAAAGCTACACGTACAAAACCTCCTCATCATAGCAAAGGTCACCACCCAGACCTCTAACGAAAATGACTTGAAAACAGACAAACAAACAAAAAGTATTCTACCTTCACAGAGAGAGAAAAGCTAAACAAAAAGACTCTATTGAACTAAAAACAGTCAACTGTTTACGTCTAATGTTAAATTCAGGAGTTCAATGTTTTACTAATAAATCCTGTTTTAGAACCTCTTGTTCAAAAGCAAAATATTTTGAGCAACCAACCAAAATAGTTCATTTTCTTTTCTGTAGATGTTATAACAGATTGCAGGGCTTGTGGTTCACTGTGCTAGTTTGTAAAAGGTGTTGTTTACAGAAGGCAAAGAAAAAAAACCCCACGAAACCCAGACAGTTGCCAAATAAAGTAAATATATAGCACAAATACTGTAAGGTGCTTCGCACCAGCAACCCGAGAAGGTGTTTAAAAAGTGTTACAAGGCTAAAAAAAACAAAAAAACAAAAAAACAAAAAACAAAAAAACATCTTTGCTAATTTTTAGTCCTGTTGAACATTCATGGAATTGTTAATATGACTAATATAGACCCACACAGGTTTTATTTTTGTGTCTTTAAAATAAAGTCCAAAATATTTAAATTTTATGGTCAAATATGCAGTCAACAGCTGCTACTTTTTTCTTTATATATTAAATTTCTCATATGTCTTTTATTGTTCTAATAAACCTAAGCTTGTGTGACCTCCAGTGCATATTAGACCATTCACTGTATGAAAGAAAACATGTTGGATAAAATTTGTGCGTTTTTAATAAAATTAGAAAATCTGATGTTTAGATAACTTGTGTTTCATTTGATGTTTTAAGCAGTTTTAAATGGATTCTCTTGAGTAAAATAGCCCTGAGAAAGAATGATCTACTCTGCTGATAATCCTGTATAGCTCTTTTGCTGTGGTAGAAGTCGAAGCCCTGGTGTCGATGCAGATAGCAGTCAGTGGCAGCTCCAGCCTTTCCTTCCATCTGCAGGCTCAGTTGTTGAAGCACAAATAATACCTGATGCTGTACGTTAAATTTCAAATTGGAAACCAATCAAATTGTTAAATATATTAACCTGTTCTTGGTCTGTGCTAGGAGAAAACATATTCAACAATGCTTATTTTATGCATAAACAAAAATGTACTGTAAACGTAAAAAGCTTGCAAAGGTGCAGTTTTTAATTGGTCTGGTTTTAGTTAAATTTATTCTCCAAAGGTAATTTTTTTTTTTTTCTAAGGGGATGGTTTTGAACACAGCATAACCTCAATGTTGTGAAAGTAATTTTAATCCTTTCATAGAGCTGATGCAAAGTCAATTGTTTAATAGCGTTTGGTATATGTGAAGTTCTCTGAAGGGCAGCGGGGGAGAATATTTTGCTTTGCACTAGATACATACTCATTTTCTTGGAGAAAAATGAAACAAAAAAACCCCTCTGGAACCGTGTGAAACGACAGATTTAATGTTTTAATTATAAATTATTGCAGAATCCCAAAATACTCAGTTCTTCAAAAGCAAAAGTCTCACAGATTCCGAGAGGACTTTGACCTGTGTTAGAAGCAAAGAATTAGGTCCGGTTCTGAGCAGTCACTGGTTTCAATGTTTTCCACCTGCTGAGCTAATAGACCGGGATGAACGATAATTGCATATTTTCCTTCATCTCTCAGCTAATCGTGATTCTGGCTGGCTTCTTTTTTATTTTACGTAGACACAGAAATTTACGCTAAAACGCAGACTTCTACATTCCCAGCGATTCAATTATTTATCTCTTTGGACTAAGGGCGGGGGGGGGATATCAAAATGCTTTAAAGTTGTATGATTTGTAATTTCCAATGGTGATTTTTTTAAATTTTGTTCACAATCTAGTTTCTATGCCCAGCAGAGGGGCCGCCTAGATGAAGCAATAGTTCACTTTAAACACAAAATGTCTTATATAATAATATAAAGATAAAAAACTATCTGCAAGGGATCTGTTAGTGTTTCTAAAAAAAATATCATGCTTTATTAAATACAGGGGAGACTTCTTAAACTCATGGACTCCGTGTCTAACTCATTTATTTGTCTTTTGTATTGTTGCTCTGTTTTGTTGCTCTGTTTTGCATTTATATCAGCACAGTAACGGGTGATCTATTTATTACAAACTTTTACTTATCTGGGCAAGTGCTATTGATAAATGCTGCTGCTCGCGCTTCTGGTCTATGCTGTTGGTTTATGGTTGAATCAATTATTTTAAATGAAAATTTCACAGAATAGGCTTATTTTGTAGAAAATTTGTCTTGCGAGTGGGGCTTTTTGGTTGTTTTTTCTTTCCTTTTTTTTTTTTTTTTGGTAACGAGGTATTTGTACAAGTTTATTCCCTGTTAATTTAGACAGCGATGTGATACGGTTCAGTTTAGGTCAGTGGCTTATAAAAGGGAGGGAGGAGAGGCTGTATTTTTTGAAGCTCCCATCCCTTCCGCAGGGGTTTGGCCCGTCTTCGGGGGGGAGCCCGGGAGCCGTTCCCAGGCTTAAGGCTGAGCGTGTCCTTCAGTGCTTCCCGGGATCCGCTCTGGAGGCCCCAGCACTTTGCAGATTTGAATTCTGGGCTCTTCAGAGCGAGCTCGGTGTTTCTGAAGACCCTAATCCAGCAACAATTGCACAGTCAAAACTCCTTTTGAAATCATTGTCACGTTGGGTTCTTGTAAGTCCTTGTTTACAAGAGCATTTCCATTGACTTCAGTAGCATTACTTGGGTGAAAAGAGGTCTGCGGGAGAAGGGCCTCGAAAAATATGTGCTGCTTGGGTGGATTTTACATGTGCGTATTCACTTGGTTAACTGCAGGAACACGGACACGCCACACGCGACTGTATGTATGTGCCATGTCATTTCAAAAGCGTTTTTCGAAATAATTGCTCTCTTTTTGATCTTTCCTTCCTCGGCCACTGCTGGTTTCGGTGACCTTCACCTTGTTGCCGTGTCCCGGCGGAAGGCGCAGCCCAGTGACGTGAGACCCCGCGCAGGCCCACGCCTGCTCACCCCACTGGGGCGTTCCGCGCCCTCCCGGCACGGAGCAGGGAGCCCCCGTGCTTAAACGCGCCAGACGGAAGACTCGCGCAAACCCCCCGTGTCAGAGCCTTTACCGTTTGCTAGGAAAAAAGGTGCGAGGCAAATGTTGTAAGTATTATTGCTAATCTATATGAAGGAGATGATTTTTAAGGCTAATCCAAGTGTCTTTAAAATGCCGTGAGTTTCCAGCATCCAAACCACTCCTCTTTCGGCCCAAACCGGTTGCGCGTCGCGTCCCCCCGCGCCGTCACTGTGCGATGCCCCTCTCTGGCCTTCGTCTCCAGTCACTGCTGGGATCTATTTACTCAGGCCTTTGCTTGGGGAACAGTAGGGATTTATAAAGATCTGTATCCCAGGAATAAGAATGTACTTAAATTACAATTTGCAGACAAATCATGTATATTATTTTAATATGTGTATGTGTACCCAGGTGCTGAGCGATGGGTACATGATACAAATCTATAAATAAATATAATTTTAAAATACCGGTGGTGATTTACATACTTTTGCCATCCTAGGAAGCAGCAGATGTTGCAGTGTCCTCTCAGGAATGATTCCTTTTGCCATAGTCTGGATTTTTTTCCCTGAGCAAGAGCGTTGTATTTAAGCTTTGCATGTTCTTACAATATTAAGTGTAAGCATTTGCAGTCTCCCTTTCTGTTACTAACCCTAGTAGATAAATTCACATATATTAAGATTAAGCAACTGATACATATCCTTAAATGCTGCCGATGCTGTTGAGCTGGCAACAGGGAATTGTGATGCCGGAGTGGGTTCTGGAAGGTCTTTTCTTTGTGTCTGCCATGGCACTGGGGTGCTCAGCATTCCTCGTGCCAATGAAATGGCCATCAAGTTATGGATGAACTTAGTGGGGTCATTAAAAGTATATTTTGATTACAAATCCTTCTGGGATTGCTATCTGCTGCTTCTTTTTCAATAGTATTTGTGGTGCTTTTAGCTGTAGAGCACGGGGTCAGGCTTAGAAAGCGGAGATTGTTGTTGTCTGGAGAGTTTTTCATTCGTTAAATGCAGAATTGTAATGCAGACGTTGGAGAGTCCATGTGGCCTTACAGTGAGCTGACCTCAAATCCCTAAATCTCGGTCCTTGGGATTGCTGGATCTGGAGTGGTGAGGGTGCTCTCAGGGTGACTGATTTTCCTGCAGTGTTTCCACGTTTGCGCGTGGGGTCGCGGGCGGTGAGGCACGTCACTGGGTTCACGGTGCGTAGCGTGGTCCGGTTCTCAGAGAACCCCCTTGGCCCTCTGTGTGATCCTCCGTGGGCACCAGGGGCACAGCTGGTCTCTCCCAAGTCTTCTGTTACAGGCTGTCTTCAAATTCAGGAATAGCTCCGCTCTGATGACTTTTGGTGCACTGTTCAGAGAGCGTTTTTGGCAACCCTAAGAATGAGGGGTTTTTTTCCCCGATTGGTTTTAATACAAGCTTGCTTCCTGCGGAATCTGAACCTGTAAAGAGGCTGACGGTCTCTATCTCACGTGGCTTGGAATGAAACCCTCAGCTCTGCTAATCGAGGAAGCCGGAGTTTGCAGGACAGGTCTAGTGGGATTTTGTTGAGAGGTCTCTCTATGGCGCGAGAAGCGTCGCACGACGCAGCCTGTAAACGTGAGCTGGAGAATCCCCCCCCCTGCCCCGACTCCTGCCGAGCTTGGGGCGAGGCGCAGGCCGAGGTGCTGCGGGGAGCTGCCGGGAGCGATGCTGACGGCAAACGCTGCCTGGCGTGGTCGTGCTGTGCCTCTCCAGAGGGGCTGCGTGCTGGTGTTCCTGCGGCGGGGGGCTGCGCACGGGGAGATTTTTTTTGTGTGGATGATAAATAGATTTTTTGCTCCGTCTTAAAATAATAATAATTAAAAAAAAAAAAAAAGGTTTTCTTCTGGTTTTTAAATTGTCTCTGGGTGGCCTTTAACATTCTTATCCGCTGGAAGCATCTTTACGCTGTGCATCTATCCAGACAGATATTTCATTATATTTGTAGATGTAAGAACCATTAAGGGTTGATTAGATCTTTAAAACAATTGTGCTTTTTGAATGAGTGCTGGGTTAGGAATATCAGAAATACTCAAGTAAATAAAAACACAGAAGAAAAAATACTAATAAATATTTATAAGGAGCATGGGTTTTTTATGTACAGAATCTAAATTTCCAGTTATGTAATTTGTTTTAGTGGATAGGTTTTATGTGTGCTCTTTCCTGCTTCTCCCCATTTTTTTTTCTCTTCTTTTGTCTCTTTTTTTCACTGACAAATTGTGTTACTGATTCAAAAAGAAAATCTGAAAATGAAATAGTCTGACTGAAATGAAAAAAGGTTGGTCTGGGAAATTACATTTGCTAGCCAAAGTGTTGGAAAGATAAGCTCAGCTCCAGCTTGTAGCTATTTTTGGACAGCATGCAGTCCTCGGTATATGGGTCAAATTCTGCCGTTGATAATGCAATTCAATTAAATTCAGCAGACGCGACTGTGGCGCGTGTAATTCCCGTGGATCTCCATGGGAATCCCGTCGCAGATGGGTGCCTGCTGCCCACCTCGCTCCCACCGCGCCGCTCACCGAGAGCTGGGCGCTGCTGGACGCGGGTCGTGCAGGCGAGCAGCGAATTCCTCGGTGCCGGCGGCTGAATGGCTTCACATTTCTTTATTTATATGTTTAAGTAAAGAAATGCTCTGAAAAATGGATCCGTATTAATAACCCGTAATTCTACAGACACAGCTACCCTCTAATCTGACAATTTCCTATAAAATTACAAGCTCCACAAATACGCGGGAGCAAAAGAAGCTGAGTGTGAGAAATTAAAAGTGCTTTTTTGTAGCACAGACTATTCAAAAGTCACTTGTTTATCTGCTCTGTGTTTGGGGTGTTCTTTCCATTTTAGCAAATAAGCATATAAATAAAAAAGTAAAATTAAGAGGAAAAATGCCAAAGAAATTATGTCAGTGAGTTTGATGGCTTCTGCTTAGAGTTTATAAACAGGCAGAGGGTTTCACAGAACATACCGTGATGCGTAAACAGGCTTTCATGACCGTCTTGAATTAAAATGTATTGATATCATTTTTGTACAAATATTCCCCCGCATGATTATGAGTCCAAACCGCGGCAGCATGGTTTGAGGGCACGTGAACCAGAAATTAAAACCGAGCCTGAGCGTCTGATTTAATTACCCTGCTAAGTGAAAGGCGAAAGAGCGAGAACAAACAGCAAAGGAGGAGACTCTGTTGGTGAAATATTTTAACAATCCACGTCTTTCGTGCGCTGCATTTTCCGTTTGATGTTGGTTTATACTGTGAATCTCCTTATCAAAAATTGTGAATGAACAGCTCCTGCGGCCGTTTGAGGGCTGGTCGTCGGAGCTGGGGTAACCCGAGCAAGTCCCACGCGCGGGGGGCTCGCCCCTTCTCCCCCCACACCCGAAAGCGTGGGCCACGCACGCCTGAGCCTCGGGTGCTTTTCCCCCTTCACGTTTGTTTTGCACAGGTGTAAGTGATGGATGCAGGACGGGAAAGAAACAGGTCTATAAGCTCTGACAGAACCCCGCGAGTTTGCAGTTGTACATACGTGGATTTTAATGCATTGCTGGGTCGGGGATTTATACTGAACAATTGTCCCATTAGTCTCGGTGGGTGAAATCCTGATCTCACTGGCTTGAGTGGCAAAAATGCTGCCGACTCCAAGAAGCCCATTTTTTACTCCAACTCACTGTGGTTTTTATTAATTATATTGGGTATGTTTTATTTAACTATCACTAAAAGCCTCTCTCCCTTTATTAACAGGGCTATTTATTATTCCGTAGGTTAGAGAACATCCCTTTTTCACTCTGAATGAGTGCATGCGTTTGAAAATGCCATAATGCAGGGGCATCTTGGCACTAGTTCTCTGGTTAGGTGAGTGGTTGGTTACTCTTAAGTAACTGTTTAGGTAAGCGCTTGTTTCTGCTGCTTCATCTTCTATAGATTTATTTCTCCAGGCTCCTCCCTTGGTTTATAATGACATCTTTTACTCTGGAAACAAAATACCTACAAACTATAATAATAATAATAATAATAATAATAATAATAATAATAATAATAATAATAATAATAATAAAACCAAAACCTGTCT
>NW_020799124.1:2021361-2075707 GCF_003259725.1 Athene cunicularia | reverse complement strand
GTGTATAAGAGACAGGCCCGGGGTTGCCTCAGGGCCCGGGGTTGCCTCAGGGCCCGGGGTTGCCTCAGGAGCGGGGTCTGCCCCCAGAATGGGGGTTATGTCAGTCTCGTAGCTACCCCCGGGATGGGCGTTACCTCAGGGGCCGGGAGTGAAGTTACCTCCTGGCGGCCCGGGCGGGGCTGGCCCGGTGCAGGCCCCGCCACAGGCCGGAGCCAGGCTGGGGAGCGGATCCGTCTGGAAATTTCCAGAAAAAAAGAGCCATAAAGTGCGGCGTTGGGGCAGGACTGCTTCCTCTGGCCGTGAAGTGTGGCTGTGGGAGCAGGAGGGGGCTCGGCGGGCGCGGTGGCTGGTGACACCCCTCCCCGGCGCTCGGAGCAGGCCGCAGGGTGCTGTGCGGGCCGTGCTTGATGCTTACCAGGGCCAGTTATCGGTCTGTATTTTAAATCAAGCTCTTTTTTGCCTTAATGGTGGTTTGGGAGGCATTCCTCCCCTTCCCTGTGACATGTGGGTGGTGGTGTCATCTTCTAAGTTTCCAGGCCAGTGCCTGCCGCTGCCTTGACCTACCCTCTGCAGAGCAGGGTCTCCCCACTGGCCAGTAGACCAGCCAAGCCGTGGGGCAGGACTGGTCTGTGGGGCACGTCTGGCACGCTGGTCCTGCACTCACCTCTAGAGATAGCGAGTTAACCATCACCCACCGACCGCAGCTGGCTTTCAGAGGAACCAGGCATCAGTCACAGTAAACACTGTGCCACTTAGCACGGGTCTTCTGTACAATGATGTGAGAGCAGTAGTATCTTGTAATCAGCATCTTAGTAGCTGTTGATGAAATGGTTTTAGTCAGCAGAGGCGTTTTCCCGTTTTAGTAAACATTATTTCATTTCAGACTTTGTACTTTAGTGGTGCCAGGACTGAGAATGCTGGAAGATCTTTTGAGTGCTGCAGCTCATCCTGCATCTGCCCCTCATGCCCAGTTGTTCCTTGTTGCCGAGCATCTTGCCATCCTCTTGTAGCTGCAGTGACTATATTTAGACCTCGTGTTGTTGCTTTGGTTATGAGTAGCAGATTTTTTCGCTTCCCCCCTGCCTCAAGTAAACACTGTGTTTGAGGCATTAACATTTCCAAACACATTAAAAGAGCACTTAGCGATGTTCAGCCAGTTGGATCACTCAATTGGTTGAACAAAGCTAACCCTGTAATTTTGCATACAGGGTGTCTTGCACATGAACGAAAATAGGGAGGGAGTATGGTGTGATGTGTTCTCTTTGCTGGACTGCTCCATTCCCGAGTCCTGGAGAAGATGGGTATGAAAGAGAGTAACAACCACAGTGAAATTATTTTCTTTGTTTAGCCATTGTGAAATGTTGATGTATTTATGCGGCTCATATATAGATATCTATCTATCTATCTATATATATATATATATCAAGAGGCCAAAGTGCATCTGAATTGCAGTTTTCCTCATTTCATCTAAATGTGAAGTGAGTGAAGGGATTCTAGCTTTACTGAGCCTTCTGCCCAGAGAACTGCACTTCTCATGAGACCCTCATGGATCTGTGTTAGGGCTTGGATGAGCTTCGTTTGTCTTGTGTTTTGTGCGAGCTCTCTAAAATAAAGAAGAGGCAGGGAAGAAGGTGTGGATGTAGGCAGTGTTCATTCGAAAATAATTCAACAGGATCTTTTTGGTGTTTGTTGAGAAACATTGATCTCTGCATTGCAGTGAGCCCTGTGCTACCAAACCTGTGTATGGAGAAGTCCAGAGCATTGAGAGGGAGTTGGCACTGGTCAGTTTGTGTTATGGCTCCCTTCCTCCTGCAAAGGTTAACCTGGGAGCCGGGAGAACAGCTCTGGCTGCAGAGAAGTCACAGGATGTTTTCTGAAAAATACCCTTGGAGCTCTTCTCTTTTCTGCCAGACCGTAGGTATTTCTTTACTCAGTAGTTCCTAGGCAGGACTGGTGCTGATCTACACAAACCCTAGCTTTGAGGTTTTTTCTTCACCTTTGATTCCCCAGCAACCTTTTCCCCCTTTGCAGAAAATTAGGGTACTAGCTTTCCTTCACCAGGCAGGAAGAGCCTTGCTCCCTCTCGGAGCCTAAAAGCCAGACTCTTACATGATGCTGTGTCACCATCCCGCTCACTCTTGCAGTATATTTTTGTTTGTAGAGCATGAGGAGTTTTCCATGGTCCCTTCCTGCAACTAGTTCTTCCAGTCTGAAATTCAGTCCAGACATTTCTCCCTCCTTCTTCCCCACAGCTACAGTTGCTAAAGTGATTGACAAATTTGAGGATGAAACTGCAGATGACATTTTCCCTGTTGGCGATATACGAAAAAAAGCTTCAGCCTCTCTCTTGGAAGCTGATAAAAGGTACAGTGGAAAAGCTACATCTCGCAAAGCTCTGCAAGAAGAACTCTGGGGAGATGCTCTGTCTGAAGAAGGGTCTGGTAAGTAATCTCCTTTCTTTCTCCTTTTCACTAGACTGCTCAAAATGTGATGTTAGTGTGTTAGCTGAGCTAGTGCCATCTGAACTGAGATGAGAAGCTTCAGGGCCCTGTTACAGAGCAGTAAACAGGTCCAGTTAAGTTGAACATATTCCTGAAATTCAGGCCGTGTGTTTTTGGGGAAGGGGAAATCCCAGAAAGGGTTCACTTCTACAGATTGAGGGAACAGCATGACTAAGTGTGAGGTGAGGTTCAGTGCGCTGACTGCATATTGTGTGGAAGAAAAGAAACAGCTCCCTTTTTTAAGCCAGTGTATCTCAGGGACAGCAAGTATAAATAGATTCTTATTTTAAGAATTCATATAGCACATTCTGACCACCTTGTTTGCTTATCATGTCATTGTTTCCTGGGAAAAGCTGAGCCATGGATCTAATCGTTGCTGCAGAAAATGTGTGCTGAGAACTTTTCATGGATTTGGTCTCGTGTTTCTGTTATTTAGCCAAAGCAGAGTAACATTATATGCAGATGAAATGGAGTTTGGAGCTCAGATAGCTCAAACCTGTAGCTATTGATGATGCATGCTGCCAAGTGGCACATTTTTCTGGTGAGTAAATAACTTTTTTTCTCTTTCAATTAATAGCTGAAGAAGCGTTAGAGGAATGGTACAGCGGCAGTGAAGATTCAGACGAGAATGAGAGCTTAGGCAGTAAAACAAAGGAGAAGCCCAGCAGTGCTGGCAGTGACCAGGAGGATTACTCGGAAGATGACGAAGAGACAGATCTGTCTGTCAAGGCCAAGGCACCAAAGTTCAGTTTCCAGAACATCACAGACTTTGAGAAATTTACAGAGGGGATGGACGATATAGGAAGCAGTGAGGGGGAAGATGATGATGATGATGATGATGATGATGATGATGATGATGATGTCAGCATGGAAGGAGGAGGTGATGAGGAGGAATGTGGGAGTGAAACCCATGACAATATAAAGGAAACCAAAGACAGCGAAGATGATGGGGGGATGATGACATTCTCAAAAGGACGAGAGACTGAAGAAGTAGAAAAAGGAATAGCTGTGAAGAACCAGCTAGGTTTGTGCATGTTTGCTTTGTATTTTGACCAGACTTCCACCTTGCTGACACTGTAGAAACCAGCCATGTTAGGAACCACTTCAGCACGTTAACATGCTGTTAGCATACTGCACGTGCGTGCTACAGCAGCCCTGGTGATTTGCAAATGTTCTGCCAAATCTGCTATGCAAGCTGGTGTCACTGCTGCTACAAAATCTCGTGTTATGAAGTGTATTTATCCACTGGCTTAATTAAGCCATTATTGAATATACTTGTAGTGTTGGCGAGCCTGGGGACTTCCTATGGTAGAGCCGTGCAGCAACGGTGATACCACTGCTGTTCCTTTCCAAAATCTAATGCCAAATGCCATTTCTTCCTGTCTGTCCTATGGAACTATCAGACCTCCATTTGCAGAATGTCTTTTTAAACAGTAAAGCAAAGGGATGACTTGTTTTGTGGATCACAGAATTGCAGTCAGGATCATAGGCTGGGATGCTGCTTTGTCCAGAGACACTCTGTGGTACCAATTTTGTGCTGGGTCAGTGCATGCAAAAGATTTGTCCAAACCAGCAGTCATGTAGCACAAAGGGGAGGGCCGGTGCTGTTAAGTCAACAGCTCCTTCACAAGGATCAAGTGCTTTGGCTTGCTAAGTAATTGTTTTATTTTCTCTTTGTTATGAAGCATTGTGGGATCAACTGTTGGAAGGGAGAATCAAGATGCAGAAAGCGCTCGTAACAGTCAACCGACTTCCACAGCCAGATGCTTACCCAGTCTTCAGAAAGGAAGGTGGACAAGAATTTGACAGTGCTGTCCAGAAATGTAAGAATTCTTCAGTATTTCTGCTTTGGGTAGGCTTTGCTATAGCCAGTATGTTTTGTGTGTGGGGAAGCGTTAATGGGAAAGTGAGGGCTTGGAGTTGCATCTGTGCGTAGGATTAGCTGTTGATTTGTATGGCCTTAATCGTTAGGTACCACGCAAACAGAAACCAAAACCTGTTTCCTACCTCAGACAAAGAAAATGTCTCCTCTTCCCTGCCTCTGTCTAAGCCCAGGTGATCTCAGCTGGTGGCCTGTCCTCACTTAGGTAATGTTGGTAAGCCGCAGCTCAGGTCCTGCTGCTGTTTTCTAGTTCATGTGGGGATTGAAGTTTGCTTATCAAATTTAAGTTTCGTATCGTAGAAACTTGCTGTATCGTAGAAACATATGCTGTATCGTAGAAACAGTTGGTTTGGTTATCGCTGTTCACTGCAGAGTTGGGAGGCTTCTTTGTCTGGAGACACCTTGTGGTACCAGTTTTGTGCTGGGTCAGTGAATGCAAAGATTTGCCTTAACCAGGAGTAGTGTAGCACAAAGGGGAGGGCCTGTGCCGTTAAGGGAAAAGCAAATATCTTTACACCTTGGAGCTGTTTCATCTGTTTATTTCTTAAGATCACTATGAATGATACTGCCCTGATGAGATGTGGAGTAGAATCTCCAATATGGCAAATACAGTGTGCACGCTCCAGTGGATAAGTGCGAAGTGCTCAACTTCAGTGTGTTGGGGGTCTATTTAATTTTGAGGATTGGACACCCTTTTTACTTGGCCTTAAGGTGGATGCACAGGGAGATGAAATGTCTGGTGTGTTATCCTCGAGAATAAGTACGAACTACTGCAAGTATCTGTTGGTGTCCATTTCTCCCTGAGATGATTTTTGTTTTCTGTCAGAAACCATACAGATGACAATGTTTATACACGGATTGTTCTTTTTTCTAATCCCATTAATCAGAAATTAGTGAACTTCACAGGACATTCTTCCAGTGATTTTGAATAATAAAGATAAGCCCAGTCGCATTTTAAAGCTTGTCATGTTGGTTATCCCTTTCACTTCTATTTCTTCTTCCCCAATCTTGAGATACTGCTCACTTCCCAGAACGTTTGAGCTCTGCAGGTGAGCAGCCCTGGAGGGTCCCGCAGGTGAACCGGTCGGCGGAAGCACGGCAGCGGTGTCTCCAGCCCTCCGTGCTGAGGCTTGCCATGGCCCTTCGGCCACACCATGTGCTGGTTTGTACCTGCTCTGGTGGTACCTGCGTGTTGAGAAGTTGTGGCCTGGGCTGGCACAAATCATCTTAAAACTGGATTAGGAACTTTGACCATTATTGAACTTGACCCTGAATCTTGCCCCCACACCAAATTTTCACTGTCTTACAGCCTGGTCTAAGCATGATAGCTAAACACCTTATCTGGAGTTTCAGCAGGTGAGATACTTTATATTTTAAAGTTAGCTCTGTTGCTTTAAATGAAGTGATTAAGGAAAAAAAAAAGGCGAACTCCCAACAATACTAAGCTGACCTTTCCGTGAAATACATGTTATTAATGTATTTAATGAGATGCATTACAAACTGCACCGAGCACCATGTTTCATTACGGGTCTAAAATGCAATATCATTAAAGACCTTTAACAGAAACAATGGTTGACATTTTGATATTTCCCATAAGCAAAAATACATCCAAGAACGTGGAGTATAGTACTGTACACAGTTCAGCAGGGAGGCTGATCTTTCAGTTGTCCAGAACACTAAAGGAAAACCCACTGTTAATTACTGCTCAGTGTTCCCCTCCGTGCCCTCTTCCCATAATCTGGGCAGGACGGTTGCAGGACCTGATGTTCCTGAGAGCTTGGGTTTGTGTTCTGTAGTTCGTCTGTGACAACAGCAAGAAAATAAAGCTGGAGTGACCTGGGCAAAGTTAGCAAAGGGGGTGCTCGGACTGACAGACAGGAGATAATGAATTTAGGAACATTCTGCTACTACTACACTTGTTTAGTGTTTTCTGGTGTTCTCTAAGGGACCAGATTTATATTCCTTTTTATTTCTATTTTTTTAAAATACAGTCTATAATTGTACAGTAAAGTAGGTTATAGTAAATAGTCATTTATGATGAGCTACAGTATTGTCCAGTGCTGCTACCTTTCACTGCCCTGCAAAGATGCTCTTTCCAGAAGTTGTAAAATGCCAAGCATGAAATAAGGACTAAATTTATACATTAAGATCTTATGGAAGACAAGGGATGTAGCTGGTGTTATGTGACAAAGACCCATTTCTCTCACTTTGCTCTGTTGGGCCCTGGGAGAGGGATTCGCGTCTGATTGAGAGCTGGAGCTTTACCCCATGGGCAGTCTGAGCTGTGTTACATCTTCACTTAGGGAGCTTCTGCCTGGATAACAGGGCTGTGACTTGTCTGTTCAGGAGGTGAAACTAAGTCCTTCCTGAAAATAGGCATGATACTATAAAGTTCTTTCATGAATTGATGCACCTTGATTTATGGGGGGGGGGAAATCTCACTTATTATAAATCGGCTTCCAATAAAACTCCTGGTTTTTAGCTGATCAAGGGGTTTAGTGCTTCTATAAAAGTAACCTTTTTTACTTGATTCTGAGCAGTGGTGTAGTGGGCTGGGTAAACATTTCTGGACTCCTGAGTTCTCACCCCAGTTGTGTTACCAGCTTGTGGGTAGGTTACCATTCTCCAGAGAGGAAAAATGAGAAGAAGTGGGCATGAGTAAGTTTAGAGATGTTTGCAAATACTGAATGCTGAGGTGATTTCATTGTATGTGATGCACTTCGGTCCTGGACAGGAGTTGGGATAATCATGACATTGACACTCTTTTGGACTGGGTGATACTCTCTTTTCAGGGAAGCCTCTGCACTTTCCAAATCCACAGAACAAATTTGGCATGCTTTCATCATCTTCATTGGAGGAAGTGGTTTGGTGACCAAGTCGCACAAAGCAGTTGGTGCCAAAAATCCAGACTCTTGGTGCACGCTGCAGCCTGCTGAAGGCAGGAGGGCCCAGAGGGTCTCGGCACCAGCTCTCTGAGGGCCTGGACAAGTCCCTCGCATCTCTTCGAAAGCTGCCCCACAGTGCTTGTGGTGATTTACCCCAAGGCCTTCTATTGCTTATGAAATTTCTGCTCTGTGCTCACAGGGAAGAAGGTGATTTTTTTTTTAAATGGAAAATGGTCCTTTGTATATTTGCCTCTTTGGTATCTCCCACTTGTGACAACCCTCTGTGCAGCTCGTGGTGGTAGTGAAATTCCCCCAGGGTTTGAGTATAATTGTGTTAAAGAGTAGACAGTTATGCTCTATACATTCACAGTTTTAAAGCCAAATCTGGGTGAAAATGGTAAGGTCATGCTTGTTTTCCAGATTTTGAGATTGGAGGTTACAAAATCTCAAGTTTAATTTATTATTTTGGTAATCTTTTATGAAGTATTAAAAAAAAAAAAACAACCCAAACCAACGTGCTTTGGACAGTCTTGGATTCCTGAGATCTCAGGTTCTGGTGGATGATTTACTGCAAAATTGCTTATAAATTGAAGTAGAAAATGTTTTGCAGACCTGGCAGCTTTCAGGCTTCACACCCATTTGTCACCCAGCATTTCCCTTTGTGTATAGAACAAGAATTAATTAGGCTGCACTGCAGGAAAAGTTTATGGCCATAATTTATATAGGATGAATTTCTGTTTAAAGAGACAGCATTGCTTTGTTTGCACTGTCTTACTTTTTCTTTCTTTTTAAAAAAATCTTTAATTATATTCCAGATTTTTTTTTTTTCCGTCCCCCTTTTTACATACAAATTGGAGAACAAACTGTGGTCGTGGAGCTTGTGTTTATTCCTGTTTTGCATCCACGGAGAAAGTCTGAGTGGCTTTTAATCCTGAAAGCACGGCGGCTGCGCTCGGGATGCTGTGCAAATGTTTAACATTTAATGCACTGCACACGTGAACTCCCACAGCTTACGTTTGTGAGGTGCTGCTGCCTGGAGTGGTCTGTTTCTCCAAGATACATTTGTATTCTCTTGCACCCTATCTTCCAGTCTAGTCCAGGGCTTGAGATGTTGCCTCTGTTTGGGGTCTTGCACGTTCAATTAATGTTTTTCATAATCAATGCAAGTCAGAATTTGCAATCTGCTCCTGATTTGCACATTAAAGAGAGCCATTAATTAAAAATTCCAATCCCTGGCATGTTCCCGCAGGATCCTTGCATTATTTACATAGAAAAAGAGTGCAAGGTGCAAGTTTCTGTGCTGTGTCTCTGCACAGATTGCATGCCTGCCATTCATATTTCTATGTATGTTTTCAAGGAGGAGGAAGGTTAGAAGTGGATCTCATGCAAATGTCACCAAAAATTACCTCAAGGGCAAGAAAGAGCCAAAAAAGATGGAAGTGACATTAGTGAAGCCACATCCAGTGTCAGGAATTAAACAGTTCATAGGTTTGGGGCTTGTTATGTTAAATTTTGATTCAGTGGCAAAAAACCCACAGCTAATTGGGGGGGCAGGGGGCAATAAGAGCTTGAAGAAATTATCTCTCTCATTCACCAAAGGCTGGAAGCGGTTGTATGTGCCCTGGGTAGCTGAGCTTCCCAATATGGTCACGCAGCTCTTTTGTTGCTATTTTAATTACTTTCTCTTTATAATTCCGGTTAAAAGTACTAAGCTGGAAGTGTTTCAGTGACTAGTACTTTGTACTCCACAAAAAAAAAAGCTGGGGATTCTTGCTTTTAAATAGTATAATGGGTTATTTTCCGTTTATAGTTGGTGATGTGAGGAGTTAAAAACGTGCAGAAGCCCAGGTGAGGCTCTTGCGGAAGGCAGGGTGCTGATGGAAATTGCAAGGCTGTAAAGGGAGGTGTACTTGTATATGTGTTCATATATATCTGCTTTCACTTTCCAAGAGTTCAGTAGGTCCCTGAAATGTAAACTACTGGCTGAGTTTATGTAGTTTTGTTTTTTTTTTTTTTTGCTTTGACTCCTTCTGTCAGTGGATTAAGAGAAAATACCGGAATCCCACTTCTCTATTCTTCAGCATAAGCTCAAGATAAGTTGTTTGGAAGAAAAAGGGAAAATACTGGTTTTGGTAAAAGGAAGACGTGAAGGGGCTGTAGGAATGGATTTTGTCACTGAGGGATCAAAAATGGGGGGCAACAAATATTAACTGTTACTTACACTTTGTAGAGCTGTGGAGAAGTTATACAAAGGTTTGTGATCAATAAGAAAATAAACCTGAATGAAGTGAATCAGATTAAAAAACCCAAATGGCGCGCTCCAAGGCCGTTATCCCCAGCCCTGCCCGGGTTCTCCGTGCTTTAGCGGAGCAGCAGCACTGAGCTCTGCCCAGCAGCGCCCTGAACTTCTCAGCCAAGTGCCTCCTCTGCTGCTAACAGACCCAAAATTATATACAGCTTTTTGAATCCTGCTGAAATTTGTGCATCTTTTCTCAACTCACAGTGATGTTTGGACTTTTAATTTGTATTTTCAAGTCAACTCTACCTAGTTTTTCCTGATGGCTGTGATGTTACTCTAGATGATTCATCCATGGACACTCTGTGGCCGTGAGCTGGTAGCATTGCGTCCGTGCGCAGAACGCAGTTCTTGTACTCCTTGTAGTCCAGGAGGGGTTTCCTCCTCCATTGTACAACATTTCTATAGTATCCCCTTTGAAATCCCTCCAGAAGAGTTGCTGTGTTGGGCTCATTCACACAGAGGTGAGTTTGCACCAGGGACGGGGGTTGTGGAGCACTGCAGTTAGCACAGATGGGCCGGGCTGCGACCCGTGACCCCCTTTGCTCCGAGTGCGCCGCGCTGCGCCCCCAGGACAGTGTGTTTCACCTCTTGGGAATAAGTTAAATACAACTACGGAGATTGGTCCTTTCTTGTGCCCCGCCAGCAGTGCTCCTCGCAGCCTGTGCGGCGTTCCGCAGTGCTGCTTTGTGGCCGCTCTGGGGGTGCAGTTACACCTTGAAATGGGAAATGGCAGTTGCTGCCTGCACGGCGGTTCCCAGTCCTGCCTTTCCTTCTCCAGGCTGAGTTTGGAATATTAGAGCGCGTGCACCTTTTACACCCTTCAATCTGTGTTTTAAATGAGGTGCTGTGAAGAGACTTTCTTCAAAAAAAAAAAAAAAAAAAAGACGCGGACAGATGGAACGAGGGAAGTGAGTGTGAACTGCATGAAGAGTTTGCAGGAAGCAACTCACTATTCATAATTTTACTGTAGCCAGCTTCTTCAACGCAGAGTCAGTTGCTGGATAACTTATATTACACATTGATTAGTTATTCCCTTAAGGTCTTGTATGTCTCAGGTGCAGCTACCCAATGGTTGCTATTTAATTATGTTTTATTGAAAAGCAGAGGGAAAAGGAACGCTTGAAAACTTTGCAGAACTTGCCTGGGACTGCACAAGGCCGAGCGTTTAGTGCCTTCTGGGAAATGACTTTTCTACATGTGCAGCCCAGTCCAAGCACTCTGACCCAGAAATGTCTGTTTCTGGGATGGAAGTAGGCGCATCTGGAGCGTGCTGGCGGAGGAGCGTGCTTCCACCTGGAGCGGCGTGGACCTTTATAATAATTGCCTGAGTTGGGCTTTTGGTACGCCAGGCTGGTTAACTGCTCCCGTGACAAATATCTGTGGCTTGTGACTAAACAGCACATTTGTGGACAAGGCCTCTTAAGGATGTGATTAAGAATCCCACTTACATTCATTGCCAGCAGGAGACCTCCAAAGACGCCATGTGTTTTCTGGTTTTACATTCTTGCATATTAAATGTTTCTGTATGAGTGCTCCACGCTGAACATCTTTATTTTCTTTTGGGTTAGTTCTGTAATATTTCGCTGAAAAGGGACTCGAGACAGAGGGAAAGATTCTGTGTAGTATCTACTTAGTATATGTTTGTTTGGATGTTCTCAGCTTCTTTTATTAGAGGATTTTTTTTTTCTGTCACTCTAATTCCCGGGCTTTAAAAAAAAATTTAAATATTACATTCTATGCAACATCCAAGTAAGTCATGCCAAAGAAGCGGATTAAGCTTTGACTAACTTTAGATTAGATCAAGTCTGCTTTAGGTACCAGAGAACCTGTTCCACTTCCTGGGAGCGAGGATGTGTCTAGCAAGGCGTCCTCCTCTGGGGTTGTGCCCGTGCCCCATCTCACCCTCTGCCTCGCCCATCTGCTGCACCTGGTTGTCATTTAACTCACCTGGTTAGAGAAGAGCTGTCAGATGAAATGTGCTTTATTGACACTGGCTGGGGATTTTCCAGAGAAGCCTGCGGGAATCAGCTGCAAATAATTCACTCATAATTTTGTTACCATCTCTAATTTGTGGATCGCTTTTAAAACTAAAATGTGTCCATATGTACATCTGGAGATGATAACGTATTAATACAGAGCAGGGTAGGTGTCACAGGGGAGTGGGGGAGGAACCGAGGCACAGGCAGATTACACAGTTTCCAGAGGCATAGAGCAGTTACAGGATTAATTGGTGCTAGGCAAGATCATGGACTTAAATATATTCTTGCTTTGAAGATTTTACTGGGAGCCTGCACAAATGTGTGACAGCAGAACTGGGTTTCAAGCCTGAGTGTAAATTATTGCGATCAAATCTAGCCCACTTAAAAACTGGTAGTTCATTTTAATTGAATTGTATTAGTCTAGACACTTTATGAATACAAAAAACATCGTGCTCGTCAATTCACGCAGAGTTGAATTTGATTTAAATGGATGTGGATGCAGGTGTCCCCAAATTTCACCTTTCCTCTCTGATCTAATGAAGAATCTATTCAACTCTTTTTGGGACTGAGCCAAAGCCTGTTGACATTAATGAAGACTTTTCTCTTGACTAAAATAAATGAATGAATCGGACCCTTTTTTGTAAATTTTGTTGTAATGATCCTATGCTGTGGAGAGCTTTTGGTAAGATCTGGGGTCAGGAAGGATGATGAGCTCCCAGGCTCATGGGTGGCCATTCTGTGTATGTGCCGGTGAGTGAGAGGGAAGAGATGTGAAGTGAGAACCTCTCAGAAAAGGCACAGGTCTCTGTTCTGGAGCTCTGTTGTTGTGTGCATTTAGTTGGGTGATGGGGGTGTGATAGGGTGTGATGTTTTGTGCATGTGCAGAATTTGGGCTGTGAGAGGTACCGGGGAAGTATTTTGTGTCTTGTCATTACTGTATGTCAATAGTTCAGAAATTCTGTGTGGGAGGTAGTGGAGAAGTGCAGGATATTTATTTAACTTCCAGTTTGGGGCTGCTTTTTTTTTTTTTTTTTTTTTTCCCCTCCCTCACTGAGTGCCAAGGCTTTTAGCTTGTGCTATTTAGTCTTCTTGAGCAGAACTTTTGTCTGCTTCTCTTGTATAGATGTGGTAAAATTGAAATGCTCCCATTTTATAGGTTATCTCCATAGCCACATGTGTTGGACGCTGTTGGCGTTTGAGGGTTATTTTAAAGCTGTCTTAAATTCTAGTGCACGAATTGCTAGGAGAGTCTGCAGTTGTTGACCTCATACACCCGAACTCCGGACTGTGGGATTGTGCCACTTTAAACACATCAGATAGGTTTGCCTGTGCTTAAGTTTCCCAAGGTAATTAATAGCTAATTAAATTGAGTTTAGGTAAATACTTGTGCATGTTAGTCTGTATATCCACAAACAAGATGTGGGGAAACAAAGCCTTGCAAAGCATCCGGACAGGCATGTGCAAATGTCAGCTAACTCGGATTAATTGGCAATTGGTTACCTTGAGATGGAAACTCAGTGCTTGTCATGATAAATGTAATTAATGGCCTGGTATTATATGGGGAGGTCAGTCTAGATGGGCTAATGTTCCCTTCTGGCCTTAATATCTAGATAACTATGAAATTTCACATTTCCTCTTCCTTTCTCATTCTTGCATATGTACTTGGGGATTCCTGCCTGGCAGAGATGGGAATGCATGCTGTCAGCTTCTTTACATTTACAGTAATGTAAAACATCAGTTTTTATAAATCTCATTTTTACAAGCCCTGTCCCCTCCCTGGTTTGGGCTGATATCAAAAGATGATGGTTGAGGCGAATCAGTAGAGCATGAACTTCATGGAAGTGTTTCTCTCTCTCTCTCCCTTCTCAGCTTCCCCCCTCCCCCAGTCCCCACTAATAAAATCCTTGAATACCGAGCCTTTTATTCTGTTGTTGCATTTAGTTATTTTCTTTACTTTTAGCAAACTCATCTGTGTCTGATCCTGTTGTCCTTACTGTCAAATGCGGTAATATTAGAGTGAAAGGGCTAAATTGAGTCCTTTCTGTAACTCTTCGGGAGTCAGCTGAACTGCTTGTGTGAAAGGGGTTTGCAGCATTGGCTCCTTTGTGCTGAGGGAATACAATTTTCCCCTCTGCAAAGGCTTTTGCATCATTTGCATTCCAATGGAACCAGCAAATTGGGCCTTCAGTATGGAGCAGACCTTTTTATTGCAATCAGCGGAAAAATCGGCCTTTTTCTTACTATCGCTCGATAAAATTCCACAAACTCAGTGTTTTGGGAAGCATGAAGGGAACGCTATTCCCGTAATTTTCTAAAATAACCTGTTTTGGGCTAGGATTCAGCTGAAGTCTGTGAGAAACGTAGACATAACTACACCGCCTCTAAAAAAATGAGCTCCCTTTCCGCTGGCAAAGGGCTTGCAGCAAGCCAATAATTTTGTCTACGCTGGCTCTTGTAGCTTCTGTCTGACACTTATTTTATTTCTGTACCATCTTGGCTTTGGGGCACCAGGACATACAGGGGTGCAAATCTGAAGACAGCAAAAGTCCTGCCTGCACCATATTGTTCCTCCTGCAGTTAGTTATGCGGCGGGAATTACAGAAAAGCTGTTGTCCAAAGCCCCGTGTTTAAGATGCGATACCTGGAGGAATTCCCTCCGCCTTTTCCTGGCTGGTAACGTTGCTCTGCTGTTGGGAATATAGAGCAAGCTCCAAAAGTAATACCGACAGACTTCAGAATTATGATACACTGGAGCTCTGGCGTAATTCTTTGTTGAAGAAGTTAGAGGCCTAAAATGTTAAGGCTTATTGTTATTCTGAGTTGATAATCTCTGCCTTGCTTTAATAATTTTTCCTCATGCCTGGATAGCCTGCGAGTTGCACAATAATCACTCACACAGCTTTGTAATCAATGCCCAAAGTAATAGGATTCCGCTGGCCAACGGCAATTAATAAATTTGTGTCTTTTTTAAAACACTAGCAAGTCGGGCCTGAAATACGACTGACTGGCTTTCCTCATTTGCATATTTATTGCAGTGGAAAAATTCTTGCCGAATGATTGATGTTGAGCCTGCCTCTTGAATTCCAAACAGCACATTATTATGAAATGAAAAATGCCGGCCATACAGTTGATTAAAGTTGAAGACAGTGGAATCGGTGTTTTTTAAGATTGTGGGAGAATTAAAGGCATATTTTAATAGATGTTGACAAGAAGTGAACTAACAAAAGCAAAGCAAAGGATTTGCTTGAAAAGATTTAATCAAACGTGTTTCTTGGGGGATTAATTGCTGGGGATGACTAGTGCAAGTGGCTGGCTTGTGGATTTGAATGAGAAGTATTGTTCTCAGGCCAGCGTATTGAGTGCCATTTTGACCTGTAGTTTAACTCCTGTCCCACAGTCGTTTGAAAGGAGTGAAAATTTCCCCTCTTCATCTGAATGTTAGGATAAATGCGTGTACCTGATAAAGATACTTTTCATTATGTACAGCTATTAAAATTAAAGAGGTTTGATTCCTCTCCCTCTTTTTATTTGCATAATGTGACCAGTGCTCTGGGCACCGCGTCTGTTCCCGGCAGCGGTGACACGGTAACTCCCCACGGTGACAGGGGGAACTCTCCCAGTATTTGGCAGCTCAGCTTTTGCTCTGCGTACCCCGGTTCAACCACCAGCCTTATTCCAGCTTTTCTGTGTGAGCATTCGATTCAGCCTGCGGAGGTACACGGCAAATCAAAAGCTTGCGCACCGATGATATTCCTGAGATGCCAGATCCTCCGCTTTAATTGAGGGGACAAAGCAGTTAATTTCCAGCTTTGGTGTGGGCTCTGAATTTTAGCCGTGCCCCGTGCGTGCAGTATTTCGTGCTGGACGATGCTGCTGGTTGTGTCTGTGTGTGGTCTGTACCCCGGAGCAGGCGGGCACCCTTCTGTAGGGGAGCGCTGCCGCAGCAGTGCCTCTTCGCACCCTGTAAGGTGCCACGAGCGTATCACAACGGAGTGAAAATCCTGGAAGTTTTGCCCCAATTTTTAGGATTCCATCCCTGCTGGGCGGATGCGCCGGGGTCAGGCGGGGAGGAGCTTGCCTGGTGGAGCAGTTTTGGGAATCCCACTGGTTGGCTCTCTGCGCGTACCTTTGAAAGCCTGGCCTTGAGGCACTGGCTTTTTTCCATCGACTTAAAGCGTCTCTGCGTGAGGCCGCTCCCTGCTGCTCCGCACCAGCTGCTGCTCTCCGCAGCTGCTTGGGAAGATGAAATGAGACCCCATTTTTAGAGGTCACCAAAAAGAGCGCAGCTATTTTTCTGCGCGGGAAGCTGCCTTGCTGTAGACAGGCTGAACTTAGAGCAGTGGGCACAGGAGCCGTCGTGGCGGCACGTCCCCAGCACGGCGGTGCTTGGGTTTGAGCGGTGGTGGGGGCACGGCTGTCCTCTGCGTGCCGAGGGGACCGGTGGGGGGAGCCCCCCGGGGGGGTCAGTGCCCTGCAGCCAGGAGCCACCCCACACAGAGGGGGCTGCCAGCAGCACAGCCAGTTTGTCCGTAACCACTGGCATTGACAAAATTGATTTTTGTGGTTTGAGAGCAGTAGGACAGATTTCATCTCTGGTGGGTCTCCTGACACTTTTGATACATGGCAGTGCTCTCCCTGAATGGAGCTAAATACTCCAGGGCTACTTTCTGACTGGGTGAAGGGATGTATAAAATGAGAACGTATGAGGGAGTATTAACAGAAAGGCACACTTTGATTTACTGATACTGGCTCCCAGCTTTCGTGTTGGATTGATATGCTGTCTGCTGGATCTGGAACAACTTTTTCACTCCTGTATACAAAATGAAGGGGCTCCCATGGACTCTTAAAAGTGACTCTTACAAGAAGTTAGCATCTCACCACAGACACTCTGAGTCCCATATAAGCTGGAAGTTATATTCAAACCACGTTTGCTGTGTTCTTGGAGCAGCTGCAGATGGATCCCACTCAGCATGTTTTGTTTTCTTTTTTCCCAAAGGGCAGCTTTGGAAAGGTTTGATGGAAGAAAGGGTTGCGTGTTGTCCTGGGGTTAGTTGGCCTCTCCTACACACGGAGTATGAGTTGTTTTGGGGATTTCAGTCACTCATACTGAAATGCCATAAAGGGATCCAGCTTCTTTTGGTTTTAAGGCAGTACTGAGCTACCTGTCCTCAAAAACACAGGTTGGACATGAAGAAACTCCTGGAAAAGGAGATAGATTTGAGATTTTTCTCACTACTGATTTACAACCCGGTGTTAGTTGTGACACTGATGTCGATATAACAGAATATTTACCCCATCACATTGTAGTGTAGATTATAAGACAGAGGCAGCAAAGCTACCAGTGTAGAGTGGGAGAGGCACAGACTGGGGTTAACCGGGGTGATAGGCTGTGCCTGCAGGTTGGGAGAGTTTTTGCAGTTGCTGACCGCTGCCCGGTGCACTGGACTGGGAGGGGGCAGCTGGGGGACCTTTCAGCATCTGTAGCTGGCTGAAGACAATAGAGCAATACCCGAAGTGATACTGGTGGCAGAGTTTGTGTAGTAGCTCCAGCAGTAAGCTGTTGCCATCAGCATCATCCCGTTGGTGAATGAGTCTTAGCGTTGTTTCAGCCTTGGCTGGTTTGTGGCGCTTGTGAAAACCATAGTGTCGATTTGATACCTTCTTGGTCCCAAAAGCTTTAGAAACTGAAAATCATCAGAGAGTGCCCAGGACCTAACAGAGCTCGTGGTAGGGGGAGGCCCCTGCTACATGGTCAGGGCTGGCATTGCCTCTGCTCTTAGAGGCGTTGCTGCCTTTGTTCTGGGAAGGGAGCAGGAGGTGCAGACCTGATGGGTATCGCATCTGAAAGCTGCGAGTTGGTTGCCTTAATGCACCGGCCTGCTTGAAAGCTCCGTGTTTGTGACTCTCTTCTGTTTAATCGTCTGTTTCAGACAACGAGCAGCATTAAAAAAAAATGTGCTGGGTGGGGGTAGGAGAGCAGGAGGGCTAGCGTCCGGCTTGCTTTCAGAATGACACAGTTTGCATCTATGAAACAGTTTTGGTCTGTGCTGCCTACATTCACAAATGGATTCAGTCTTTTCCCCAAAGCAGCCGGTGTAAAAGCAGATGAGGGCATTAGAGGGAAGAGGAGATGAAGAACGGAGGAGACTGGGAAGAAAACAGTCCCTTCTGGAATTAAATGTGAAATAGATAGGGCAGGGCTGGACGGGAAGAGGGCAGGGGAGGGTGACACTTGGCTGCTGAAGTTGAGTTTACAGCACACTTAAGCACCCAACAGTAACAATGAGAATGCCATCCGATAATGCTATTAAATACACAAGAACTGAAAACATGGAAATTACCCAGCTGTAAGAGGCTCATGATGAAGCCACTGTCTGGAATAATTAGCCCTCCCACCTGGTTAGATGCATGGTCATTGTCTTCTCTGCCCTCTCCATCCCCTTCACTCCAAATAAAATTGCTCCCCATCCCCACTTCTGTTGGGGTCCGTATCTCATAGCCTGGGGGAGCTTGAGCCTGTCTTTATTCCTCGCCTTTTTGCCGTGGCCCTGCTATACCCCAGAAGAGCTGGAGTGCTACTCCAGTTGTAATTGACAGGATCAAAGCCGCCTGGGGTGCATTAGCCCTGCTGCTGGAGGATAGGCAGCGGGTAGAAAATAAACAGTTTCGGAAGCTCTGGGGACATTTAGCTGTGTTGCAGGCAGCGGGAAGGATTTTGCTGCTGTAAGCTGTGCACTCAGGCTGGGGTGGGGGCTCTTTGCTTTTGCAAGCAATGCTTGAGCTGCAGACACATACAACAATTGCATTTTTAAGGGCTTTTGTCTATTTGTCTCTTGGAATTGTTTTGATGGTAACACATGACTGTTTTACAAGTACGGCAAGCCTAATCCGTTAATAGGTTTATATAGGAGAGTTGTCAGAACGTATCTATAATGAACTGCAGGCTGGGGGAGGATGAGTCCAACAGCTGATCTGCAACAAAAATCTTAAAGCATCTTCTCCTTGACATTCCTGTTACTGAGGTCAGGCCGTAATTTATCTGAAGATGGTGACAACTGAGCAGTATCACAGTGGTAACATGCGGGAGATTGAGACCTCTGAACGTCTGGGCTGATTTCTGCTTGCACTGTCTCTGTCTGGCTGATGAAGATTTGCTGTTCACTCTATCCATGATCTCTGTGTCCTCTGTTAAAAAAAAAAAAAAAAAAATCGAGTGGTGAAAAGTTCTTTCCGTTCCGTTATGCTGACTACAAAGAAAGAAACAGGTTTGGGAGTTAAGCAAAGCAGCCCCACTGACTCCTCGTCAGCACAGGAGCCGGCAGAGGAGGTCCCAAGCTCCGGGGTGGTCCCACCACCACAGTGCTCTTCCTGCCCTGGGGACAAATCCAGGTGCTGCAGCCGCCCCGTGAGGGGATGCGTGTCCCGGGTGCGTGGGGGAGAAGCCAAGCCTGTGTGACCGGATCCTGCGAGAAAACGCATCCTGGGGCGGGATGCGACGTTCCGCCGAGCGGTGCATTTTTTTCCCCTTTCTGTGGTGCCTCTTTGTAAAAGGCAGTACACCGGTGTTGGGTAAATATAAATTAATCTGTGTAAAGTTCAGTTTAGGTTTTTGGATAGAAGCGTGCTAAGTGTGTTACCTGTAAGAGCTGACCCAGTGATTGATGTGTAGCAAGGTACAAAGGGAGAGTTTCTGTAGGCCTAGACAAACACTTGTTTTATATCAGAGTGGTCTGAAGGGAGGCTTGTTGGTTGACACAAAAGAACTATTTTTAAAGCACAGATGCTGCAACAGTGTGTAGTTAACTCTTCCCACAGTCAGCTGCAACTGTGTATCCTTGGAAAACATTGGAACAAAGATTGTTTTCTCTGCATCTGCATAGATACAGGAAAATTGTCAGCTACGCAAGCCTGTGGATACACAGCATCAGATCTACATTCAGGATTTGTGTCTGCAAATACTCTGGAAGGCAACTACTCATCCCTGTAAAACTAAACCTTCACACCATGTATTGATCATTTTATACACCTCTCCACCCCAATCTTTTCTTCACTTTCTCTGTTTCTAAGGATCTCTAGGCCTGCAGTTCTGCTTTTCTGATCAGAATTTTCTCATTAAACTTGCCAGGTCATTGTTTGAGTTTCCCCCATAGATCAGATCTTGCTACATTTTCTTTTACTTACCATCTAATTTCTTGTACCTCCTGCGTGGTGAGCACAGCGGTAGTCACAGCCCGGCGGGAGTTTGGTTTCTCTTCTTGCCTGCCTTCTTTCTGTTCCCTGTAGCATGTGCATTATGTGCAAGAAAAGTCAGGTCAAGTTTAGGTGGGATGTACTTATACACATTTTCCCTTGTGTTACTTCGTATTACTTCATATTTTTCAACTGAAGCTGGCCTCTACCGCAGAACTTAACACAGGAGAGAAATGAGTGAGTCAGCAAAAAGGTTGTTGTCGTGAGCGTCATGAAACACTTCTGCACATAGTACTTGTGTCTTCAATATGTTAATCCTTTAGGCTCTGCAGTCTGTGTGTTTGTCAATAAAACGTTAGATCAGTGTACTCCTGATGTGCAGCCAGGCAGATGTTTAGAAGGCAGTCCTGCCTTCTTTCCTCCTTTTTTAAGAAAGAAGTGTTCTTTCCCAGCATGGTGGTATTTGACATTAAGAGCTATAAATCAGTTTGAAAATAAAACCACATTTCTAACTGATTACAACAAAAACAGTTAATGGAACACGCGGTAGCTGTGGCAGAAATTCAGATTCAAAATGAGAAACTAAGCACTGCAAAGCTAAATCTTCACCAGAAACAAGGATCAGTGGCAAATTGTCACTTGTGTCTCTCATTCTGCAGGTTGTAAAGCCCTGGAGACATTGCTGAAAGTGTTAGTGGACCTTCAGGATGAGCTACTTTATCAATACCCAGGCACGAGGCATCTGGTAGATGGAAAGCAGTCAAAATCCGAGAGGTAAATACAAAATAAGACCTTTCTGAATCCTTTGATTCAAACAGGACAGTGCACAGCCTTCCTGACCATATTCACCCTGCTGTTCTCTCAATTGCTGCTGTATCTGTGTGAAGACATTGGACAAGTGACCATTTGAATTCCCCTGCCAGTGTGGGAAGTCTGTTTTGTAATTTTTCTGGTAATGGAAGAGGGGCTAAACTGTGGGATTTTTGCCATAAATCTCCCCATGGTGTGGAAAGAGCATGGGTGGCAGTGGAGGAGCCATTAAGAATTCACACACATTGCCTTAGAGAGGTGTAGGGTGTTTAGTCTGTGTGGTTTTGTTCTAGTGATGATGAAATCCCTAGCAGTAGTGATGAAGAGCAAGTGGATAAGGCTCAGGAGAAGAGGAGGAGCCTCCCCAAACGAAAGCTAAAGATGGACGACTACCCAGAGTTCATAGCCAAGCGGTATGCTGACTTCAGGACCTGTCGGAACAACATCTTGCAGAAGTGGCATGACAAGACAAAGCTGGCATCTGGCAAAATGGGAAAGGCAAGTCTTTGTGTGCTGACGTGCTCATTGTTTAGCAGAGATTTGTGGAACAAGTGGATTTGAAAGTTTCATCTGGTGGAAGTTCCAAGTTAAGCTGAGAGTTACGGCAGTGAGAATTAACACAGGTGCACACACTTTCCCAAACTTAAAGGAGTTTGGAAAGAAGCTGAGCCCTCAAATTTCAAAGGCATAGGTTGCTCTCTTTTGTTTTGAGCAAATGGGCAGGAAAAAAATATTTTCAGGGGCAAATGGTTTCCCAAGTTTTGGGGAAAAACTCTTGGATAGTGTTGGTGTGCTCCCAACCAGACATCTCATCAGAGCCGGTCTCCAGCAACAAGTCAGCTCTGTGAAGATGCCACTATTGCTGATCAACAAGCTGTTTGTGTTTACAGCACAACTAGGGGCTTCTGTGCCTCTCCTCCATGAAGTGTATGCTTTAATGCAACGGGTAATCATTTTGCCCAAAGATCCAGGGTCTCCTAACATCTGTGAGTTCGTATTAATCATTGAGAAGTTCATCTGAACCAGAACAGCAAAGGCATTTTATTAAGCCAGCCATCAGGTTGCCTCAGGTTGGGAAGGGAGAGAGAAACAAATAAAAAATCCTAGCAGAAATCCCTGCAATGAAACCCAGACCCCCTCCTCTTGGAATGCTGTCTGCTTATCCACTGACATGGAAAGATAGAGGAACATTGCTGCCTTGAGGAAAAGCTTTCTGCATTATCTGACACTAGTTAATGTTGTTGCAGGGTTTCGGTGCCTTTGAGCGTTCAATCTTGACTCAGATTGATCATATTATGATGGACAAAGAGAGATTACTACGGCGAACGCAGACCAAGCGATCAGTGTATACAGTGCTGGGAAAGCAGGAACAGGAATCTAATCCGGTCCCTGAATCTTTGCCCGAAAATTCGGTAAGGGTATTTTGTTTGTTTAACTCACCCTCTAGTAGCAGTGCAACTCTTTGCAAAGCAATTAATTTGATCCTTTAACAGGTAATAGTCTTGTGAGAGATTTATGAAGGAGATACCTGCGTGTTGATTCCTTAATGTAATGACTAAGAAAAAGATGTAGACGTTTCAATTCCAGTTTTATGGTGTTTGCATTATCTCCTGTGCCAGTTCCGGATGGGGGAAAACAAGGTTTGGGCTGTGATTCTGCCCTTCATGTGATGTAGGAAGTGATGCTTGCTATATCTGCTTTTTGAGGTCCTGCCTACAAAACTTTGGTTCTGCTCTGGCGTTTAGAATCTTTAACCCAGAACGTCACTTCTAAAATCACACTGCATACAACCTACAGAATATGTTAGTAGTAAGTCTGTTATTAATTTAGTATTTAAGAACGAATAAATATTCAATTCAGAGAGATCATGTGGAATTACTGCACTTGCAAGATATATTTTTGCCATTACATTAAAAATATCTGTAGTATTTTGCCAGAAAGACTTTGCACAGTCCTATTTATTTCCCAGTAAAGGTATCATAAATCTATTTTGGCATTGGCAGCGTTTCTGCCTTGCCTTTAAATGTATTCCTAGTCCTTAAAAGCTTGTTATGTTGGGAGCTTTTCTCCATTCCTTCATATCTGCAAGTGTGTTTATAAGCTGCTGCACGTGATGTCATCAGAGTTAGGGAGAGAAATACGCATATACGAGCTTCCAGTATTTCTTTGTGCTTCTAGGAAGTCCTCCCTGGGTCCGATTCCAACAGGCACCTGAAGGACGTAGATGAGGAGATATTTGATGATGATGACTTTTATCACCAGGTAGGTGATGGTAACTCTGTGTTGGAATTATGGCTCCAGTTCGTTTTTAATACAGAGCTTATGTGGTTCTGTGCTCTAGAATTTCTCTTACCAGTGAAACTCATCTATCTGTTTAACATCCAACATCTCCGTAGATACCTCAGAGGACTTTTCTCTTAACTTTCGATGTAGGGCCATGTGAGCTTAAATTTGCATTGTGGATGTCACCTTACTGCCATTGCTGGCGCTGCTGCGCTCGAGTGAGTCAGGGCTGCAGGATGTTGTTCTCGCTGGTGATCGTTGCTACACGAGAGAAAAATTGCTGAATTCTCTAAAGGTGACTGTTCTCTGTGGGTAGAGTCCCATTATGAAAAACGATTCTAGCAGATACTCAAAAGCACCTAAGTTACTCTCATCTCAACCTAAATCATCTCATCTACCTACTGAATGAAAAAGCTACAGGGCTTCTCTAGCACTTTTCTTGGAGTTGTGCCAGCTTGGATTTAGGCCAGTTATTCTTTTTGTTTGCAAAATTCTTAGAAGCAAGGAATCTGCACCCAGTGCATGGAGGCTGCAGCTTAGGGAAACCTTGTGTTTGTAATTTATTTAATAAATGGCAGTGCCAGCTTGATGAAATACTGAAATTGCCAATTATTGGGGAGTATGATTCACTGTAAGTCCTTCCTCAATGCATGAAAAACTAGTTTTTCTCTGATGGTCCACAGCGAGCTTTAATTTCAGGAGTAAACAAGTATCATTATATCATTAGAAAGGCATAAATTTCTGATCTGAGTAGTTCTTAGAGTGGCTAGTAAAGTGTTAGGGCAGTGGAAGAGAGCTGTTGCTGTGTGGCTGTGCTCTGATAACTGATTTAACCAGAAGCACTTGAATACTTTGAAGGTTTAGGGTTTCTTGTACAAAGCGAGGACTGAAGATGAATCAAAAGGTGTATTAAATAGGTAATTCTTATGTGTTTTATGGATAGGAAGTACAGAGAACTGTAATGCTGCCTGGTTTTTTTTTTCCTTCGAAGATGATTTTCAACACATTTCCAACCCTACTGCTGTAGATGTCCAAGAAAGTTTTTGCAGTAGACCTCACCTAGTGCAGAATTAGGACAATTTGAACATTTAATGTTTGCAAGAGGATCTACTCAAGGCAGCCTGCCTCAGAGCCGGGATTGTATTCCAAGCTAGCTTCTCTCCAGGCTGTGTCTGTATTTTAAGAGCATCTCTGCTAGTATTGCTGTGGCTTGAGCAGCGTCTCTGGGGCAGGTGGAGATCCAGGTTCATCCAGGTGGGCTCTAAAATGGTGATCAGAGAGTGCCCGTCTAGTTGTGGTTGAAGAGGCCAAGTCTGTAAGGCAGTAAGATAATACTGAGTTGAAATTTGGGGTCCAAGTGGACCAGAAGCCCAGCTTTAGAGGCCAAGTGGACCCTGAGAAGACAGAGCAAATTAAGTTAGTCTAACAAAATTGTGAAGTGGTCAAGGAGAAATAGCTGTGGTTGACAGTTAGCGGACCTGTGCAGAGAAGGCGCTTATTGGCCGTGAAATGTAAAATTTTAAAAAGAAAAATAGCAGTAGTTCAATGGCCCATCTTTCCTTCTAATAACTTTAACTTCGATAAATCGTGATTTCAGAAATATGACTAGTCACAGCTTAGCTTTTCCCCTCACTGGTTAATTGGGGTGCTGGGGTTAATCTAAATTAAAACTTAAACTAATAGAGGTCATTGAGGGAAGAGAATCACCTGAGTAAAACAAATGGGTCTGCCAGGCACAACTGTATCTTGGCCATTTCCCAAGAGGGAAGTGGCAGCAAATTGGAGTTGTTTCAGCATTCGGTAGAGGTGAAGGATGGGTGACACCAGTTTAATGTACGGCACCTCCGGAAACGTTCCAGATTGCATTCCTGGCTGTACCAACTGCTGCCTCCCACGCGCAGTGAATAGGAGCAGGACCAGCCAACAACATCTGGCAGCGCAGCGAGGAATGGGTGCAACTTTTGAAACCCCATAGACTCTAAATATGGTGCTTAGCCTGGTGGAGGCTTTAATCACTTACCACTCTTTGGCAGCGGGCTCCGACAGCTTATCCCAGCCTCGTACATCACGCACAGACATCTGCTGAGCCGCGAGGCAGCTACACATTCATTTTCCTTTCTGGCTTGTTTTTTTTTTTTTTTTATATCCCTTCCTCCCTTCTTCTCTCTCTCTCTCCCTCCCTCCCTTCCACCCTTCTCCTCTCCTCCCGTCCCCAGTGTGCTTCTTGGGCGAGATGATCTGTAAAGATTATTGCTTCTTTGTGTGCAAGTAATTGTGAGGATGCCAGCCCCTTGCTAGACCCCGCGCAGCACCTGTTCCGCTGACCTGGTTAATGTCTGCTCTTGAGTGGGATTTGGCAGAGATTGGAGCGGAAGCCAATTCACTGATAAGGCTGAAGAAAATGGCTGTATGTTTTCTGTCACCTCCCAATTAAATTGGTTTCATAAAGTGCTTTCCTTTATTTGTCAGGGTGGTAAGCCGAAGCTGAACATCGCATTCAGAAAGGGTAGAGTGCATTACAATAGGGCGCTGACAGTACGGTGAATGTGTTTTCTTTCAGATGGGTCATAACTATGCAGCGCTTTTGTGTGCGTGTGTGGATGTACATATATAAATAAAATGTAGGAAGGGAACTGGCTCTTCAGGAGTAATCGGCAGCAACGTCTCTAGTGGTTGGAGCTGAGGTTGCTCAGAAACTCTGACCTCTGTGCATAATACTTACTGCAAAGCCTAAGTGTACATTTCAACGGGTGCTTTTTTTCTTCGTATTTAAATTTAGATCCAGACTTTCTTTAGTATCACTTTAATTTTTCTAAATAAAATTTTATAACGATTCGTTTATTTTGATTACTGCTTATGCTTTATTAAAAGTAAACATCCAGATAAAGAAGGACATTGGAAACCAACTTCCTGGATGTTTCAGTGTAAAATTAAGCAAGTAAAAATGAACGAGACCTGATGAATGTGCACAAGTTAATAACTGAATAAGTAACTATGCTGTTTCATTACAGATTATAACACAAAACTGTTTAATGAATCTGTTTTTCCCGTGGAAAAACAATTTTCTCATCCAGGTCTTAGTATTCAGTGGAATTCACCATGTGGAGCTGGTGGAATTTTACAACAACTCAGGGTTTAACTCTGTTGTGTCTGTTCATCCCCCTTTGCCTTTCCTCATATTCTTCACTTGTTTTATAAGCAGTTATAATTTTTATTGGGGTGGCCCTTGTTGAATGGTAATGTAAAGCTGAGCTGAATAATACGAGTGAAATATTTTTATTTGGGCTGCACTGGGTGGGAATAGTTAAGCTGTTTCGGAAGGATCCTCATTACTGACAGCAGCGAGAGTCTAGACCCCATTTCCTTTTCTTTTAAACTCTCCTTCATACATGGTTTTAAGGGAAGAAAAAGGCTTTTGTATTTTTAGAAGTCGTATTTACGTAGAATTCATTACAGCTAATACTGCAGCATTAAGACTTAAAATTCCACCCTGCTACCAGAGAGCTGCTGGTCTGACATGCTACAGTGGAGATTTTATTATTAGGTTGAAATACTCCTCTAGTAAAGAAGAAAGTGGAAATTGGTTTATTTCCGACAGGAATTAGGTTAGTGTTCATATGCTAAGCGTTCCACTGGTAGCAGCTCTTCCCAGAACAAATGTTCATCATTGATGGCAGCAGGTATGCCTAAAGAGAATTAGGAATATACATAATCCCTTTTTTTTCTCTGCTCTCCTGCTCCCTCCTCCCCCTAATTTTGGTTACGTTGTATACCATCACGTTTTATAACAACCCCCAGTCATCGGTCTTTTCCGTGATCGCCACAGCTTCAGAAGCTGTAACCCCAAAATAAACTTGCGAGTCTGAATCTCTCGTTACGACACTTCTAGATCAGTTCGTTTCTCTTCCGAGTTGTTCCTGTGTCCGAATCGCGCTGTATGGCTTTTTAGAAAACTTTACCTGGGGTAAATTTCTCCTCATGTCCCAAACAAGAGTCAGCCTAAAGCAGTTTCCTGGGCACATACAGTGGTTTCTTCTCCCAGGTATTTGATAATGCCATAAACAAGTAATTACTAATCCAGTGAACTATTAAAAGTCGATAATGGTGACGAATAGAGAGAAGACTGGCTTTCTGACAAGCTGGTTTACCTTAATTAAACCGGTGAGTGATTAATATGGACAGCTGATCTTGTGGCTTTAATTAGATGCATTTAGAGTTTTGTGTGAATAAGAGATGTCTCGAACCATCCCACAGGTTAATGGCAATACAATACTCTTATCACAGGCATGTATCTTTCAAATGGCTGGGTGGATGGTTAATAACACGTTTTAAAGCTTGATTTGAAACTTCTCTTAATGGGTTATTAGAAAATATGCAAGTCAATGCCTATTTTATACAAAACTGAATTTTAATAAAATCTTTTTTTTTTTTAAAAAGAGACCGTCCAGCGATTTCATCTTGCAGTTTAGGTTTTTACATTACAAACAGATTGCAAAAAATTAAATTTTAAAAAGTGTGTTTCAAGAGCACTTAAAAATATCTGAGTTGCAGTCTAAATTTTCTCTGGTGTTCCTAGAAATCCAAATGGTGTTACGCTACTACTGTATGGGAGCTTGAAAGAGGACAAGAAACAGCTTGTTTCTACATCTACGTATGCTGAGTCCTGGACTAGAAGCAACTTTTTCATAATTTATGCTGTTTTAAATAATTGTATGGTGTATAAATATGAAAAAGAAGGAAAAGTTCATGTGATTTACCATGTCTCTCTAAAGACTGAAAGAGAAAAACATTAGATTAGAAAGTATTGAAATTACATTGCTAAAGTGCAGCTTTGTCAACTTTCTGTTCCAGAGTGACTTTGTCTTTTCACCAGGAAAGAGGAAAAGCATTTGGTGTTTATAGTCTTCTCTACTTGGACTCAACAAGTTGTACTCAGCTTCTTTCTTCTTGTTTCCTACAGTGATTTTGTTAAAAAAATAACTGCTTTTTAAACTGTTAAAAGATGCCGTTTTTTCAATGTGATGTGTCACGTTGCAGCTCTGAGGCAGGATGAAGGTGGTTTGCTGAGCTTTTGAAAGGATTCTGTGTTGAAAGGTAGCAGAGTGCCATTAGTAGACCTTCACACCGCGGTAATTGTTTGTTTACTCTCTCCTGTAAGAATTACACATGTAGCTAGAAAAGTCCACATACCCAATTTGCAATTATTTCAGAGTTCCTCAGTAGTAAACTGAGTATTTTTTTTAGCCAAGGAGTGATGGAGTGTTCTAGGAAAGGTCACGCCTGAAGTCTGGGTTTCTCACTTTTTTTTCCCATTGTGTCAGAATCCACGGATAGTCGAATCTTTCTGTTGCTTTCAGCAAATGCCTCAGCAGTGCGAGGTTCTGCTTTTCCGTTGTTCTGCGCAGTTGTGAACTGAACGTTGTTGGCCCCTTGTTTGAGACGTGGGGAGCTGGCTGGGGCTGCTGTGCCTTCCCTGTACAGCAGCCAGCACAGTGGCTGGGCTGAGACTGCATCTCGCCTCTTCACGTACTCGACTCCTGAATTCAAAGGCAGTGGTGCCACTCGCAAGACAGCGTAGATGGCTTTGATGCACTGTAACAGAAATGACCCGTGCCTTTGCTGGCATGTCTAAAGATTTTAATAACATCAGAGAAAAAGTGTGCCTTTTGTGCTGATATTTCTAAGCTTTGTAAACTCAACTGTTTTCCTTTTACTATAGATCAGCTTTTGCAAGGTATTAATTAGATCTGTGAGGTCTAAGAGTAGGGAGCCTTTTGTCACAAGGCTTGTTTCAGCAATGCTTAGCTCTTTGTCTGAACTGGAAATTCTTGGGGGTCTGCAAATCAGGAAGGTCAGCAACTGTAGTATTAGAAACACTGACAGATAGTGCATGAAAATGAGACCTCACCTCTAAAATGAAAACTGACCTCTAACCTGAGGAATGAATCCCTGTTACCCCCGAGTAACACCCTGATGGCATTTCTGAATCCCTCTAATTTTGTACAATGCACTTTGTGTGTGTGTCTCTAACTAGTGTAGAGAGGGAGTCCTTTTAAGGTGAATTTTTTAGAAAGCACACATCACTGACTCCAGTGTAAATTTTGACAATGACTTTGGTGTCAGCAAGGGTAGGTGACTCCTAACCGCTTCAGAAGCTCTTGCCTTCGGACATGTCCTGCGTCCACGCTGCCGTGCTCTTTGCTGGCGGCTGCAGATGCGAAGCTCTCGGCTGCTGAGGGTACAGGAGGCAGAGTCAGTTCCCATCTGCTCCTGGCCCTCCACGAACACGGCTTGTGAGCCTTGGCAAAGCACACGCCCCCGGGTGCTTCGCTGGTGTGGTGGGTAGTCCCTGGTTTTGACTAGAGTCTGATTGCGTTGGTCTAATAGCAAAGCTTCGGTCAGTAACGCCGGCACAGGAGCGCTCGTGGCAAGCATTGCTGCTTCGTTCTAAAGGCAAATAAACCTGACGTTAGCACCTTTCTTCTGCTTACTGTTGCCCCTTGTCCACTTTGCACGTAGTTTGTCCTCCTGGTTCCAGCTCCTGGCAGGAGCAGCCCGGAGTCAGCAGTTGAGCCGCAGAGTGCTGGGATGAGGTTGCCCGTTGCTGCGGGCAGGCGGTTGTGTTTGTTTACGTGGGAGCCTGAGCTTAGGTTTTTGAAGTTCAGGGAAGAGGTGAAGAGGTGAAGGAGGGAAAGCAAAAAAGGATATGTTTCAAATCAAAGCCTTTTGATACTGGAATTGCCTAACTCAAACTCTTGTCTTCACACATCAGGGCTTAATGCTGATAGTGATTTACTTACACTTCCTAGTTAATAATTAGACATTGGGAGACACCATATATCACTCCTAATGGAATATATGGGGTCTGATGAGAGTTTTCTGTTTTGACTAATAAATTTTAACCAGAATCGCCAAGCTTAATGAAATATTACAGCTTCGGAAGTGTTTTAAGTCTTGTGCTGTGAAAACAGTGTTGCTTTACTCAGTAAATGAATTTATCATTCATTCTGTATCCTGAGTGCTAGCTGGCTCTGGAGCAGGGGCTGAATGCAAGACTCTGAACTAGAAAGCGGAAAAACTAATCAAATCCTTAAAGACCAAAGGCAGCGAGGCAGGTCTAGACTGACTTTTTCAGTGGTAGCCTCTGGCTACATCCACTTTCATTTTAGTAACCATTGTTAGCATGATTTATACCTTTAGCTTTAAGACGTACACTATTTAGATGTAATAAGATGCTTCGCAGCTTTTATTTCTATTTCCTAATTTCCCTCTCGTCCCTGCTCTTTTTTTACTTCCCCCTTGTCTTTGTCCCCCTCTTTTCTCCCCTGGAGTGTCCCCAGTCCTGCAGTTGATGCTGCATTGAAAGAACATTTCGCTGTCAGCCCCAAGGTCAACAAAGCCGCCTCTGCCTCAACTAATGGCTGATCGGCTGGTGGCCTAGTTAGTGCCGAAGAGATGACTGTGTGCAGGGTTTAGTCTCCTACTGCTGCTCAAGGCTTTTCCCTGCTAATTCCCTACACAGAGGAGAGGATATGTCCCCAGCAAATAATGGGATCCCTGCTGTTGCCCTGCTAAATGCACACAGTTCAGCTCCTTGCCCTTCACGGCCGTCAGGGGAAGCGCTGCCTTGCCAGGAGGAGAGCGATCCTGACCAACAACATCCTGCCCGCTTCCCAGGTGCAGCGTTGGCCACCTGCCCCAAAAATCCTGTTCTAGCCGCGCGGACCCGCTTGCGAGACCTCAGCGGCACTTTCTAGTCTGCCAGTCTGGGGATCTGGTGGGCCGCCAGGAAGAACAAGTCCTGCTGAAAATGGCTTGCAGCTTAGTTTTCTGAGAGCGTAGGATGTCTGTGCGTTACGGCCTTCTCGTGCCTTAGCCTCTGCCGTTACTACTCAGCAGTTTTTTCTGTGCATCGTGCCAAGGAAGCAAGATGAGAGGAGACAGTAAACACACCTTATTGCTGGTATAGGAAGAAACCACTAAAACCTTGCTGCACCATTTCTCGCTGCTGTTAAAACCCTCCCTCCCACCTTGCTTTTGACAGAATATTGACTAGAAACCAAGATCCCATTTCTGCTTAGCCTTAAGGGCAGCTGTTTACAGAGTGGCGGTGTTACATAGGTTTACTGTGTCGTATGTCTGTGTAACACTGGATTTGGATCTTGTATTTAGCTGCCAGAAGTGACTGTGATGAAGTGGGAGAGATAAACTGATAGATTGTGTGCCAGAAAGATGTTGGGAATCAATCAGATAAACAGGGCAGAGAAGTAGCTTGCTGTTTTCTAGTGATAATAAACCAGTGGCCTCTCCTCCTTGAATTTTTAAATGTAATTGCTGCAGTAATAATCTCCAAAAATAAGAAAATAGAAAAAAAAAAAAGTCACGGCAGGTTTTTAATTAAGTTTGAATTGCTCTTTTTATTGTAATATGATGTATGCCTTAAAGGAGAGGAGAGATGTGGACAGGTATAAACATTATCTCTGTTACTTGAGTGTCTCTTTATTTGAAAATAAAAAAGGGTCATAAAATAACACCCATCTACCTTTATGGCATTTTTCTTTTGTGGGGTGCACACCTCTTCTCCTCCCTCGCTGCAGTAGCGTGCTTAAGCAGCCAGGAACCGTGGGGGTCAGTGAGTTCTCGGGTGGCCCCGTGCCCGGGACAGCTTTCGGCGTGGGCTGTGCTTGGTGGGGCAGCGTCCGAGGGCACGCTGCTCCGGGCACAGGGGGAGTCAGGACCTGAGCTGAGCTCAGAGGTGCCGCCGTTTCACCTGAGCTGGTATTTCCTGGCTGCGTGGGGCTGTGGAGCTTCTTTCTTGTCCTCTTGCCTTGTCTGGGCATGCTGTCTCGGGCCAGGGGGGACGATAGGCAGGGCCATGGCTGCTCTCCGGGCCCTGCTTTCTGTGGCTGTTACTGTACCTCGATTGACCACTGCAGTCCAGCTCTCCTACAAAACTACAGGGTGGAGGAAAAGCATCTTTCATCCTTCCCTCTCTGGCACCTCTGTGGAATTACCTGGACTCTCTGGTTTCCAGGTGGGTCTCTTGGGTGATTTCTGAGCTGAGGCAGTAACTTGATCAGTCAGGGAAATGTTGGCACCTAGAAAGCAGTCTGTTCCCCTCAGGTTTGGAGGGTTTATTTCTGTTCTTTGTGTTAAAATGTTGGCTAATACCCAAGGCACAGCACATACAATTTACAGTGAGTGGTGATAAACATATAGCATTGGTCAAGTATCCAAAAAGGCCGTTCACAATATTCTTTGGCTGCAGGAAGCAAAAAGGACAAAACCCAACCCTCAGGACATGAAAAGAAATAGAAAAGCCTGCTTGAGCATTCCTGCTTTTGCTGTAAACATTATTTTGCTGTGCTGTTCCTCAGAGCGAGCATTACTGCCCAGCAGTGCTTGACTTCTGTTTGGTGAAGTGTTTCAGTTCCCCCCTGCCCACCCCACTCGATGTGTGGGGCGAGACCTGTGGGGCAGAGGTCTTCAGATCTATCCGCGTTGCATCTCTTGCCCATGGGAGTTGTGTACACAACAGCCTGTGAGTGTTCAGGCCTTTTTTTTATCCTTCCAAAACTCCGAGGAACAGTACCAGTCTCTGAAATACAAGCTGAGTTCTTCATTCTGCCCCTCTGGCTGAGAAATGACCATCTCATGTCAGGTTCAGCTGCTCACATCCCCCCCGGCTTGTCACCTATTGACCCTCTCTGGGATTGTACACTGCTCTGGGCTCCTGGGACCTGCAGTTTCTGGATGGTTGGCCCATCTGACAATCCCAGAGGAGGCTTTGCAGAGCCCCCAGGGATTCCAATCCTTTGCTGTTGCTTAGACTTAGGATCATTAGTTTGCTTTGCCCATGCGAGGCTGCTTGTGCTTGGACCAAGGTGCTGCTAAACCGGGCCCCTCTGGCTCTGCATAACCTTGTAGATTCTCGTCAGATGAATGACACAATGCTACATGTTACCTAAATAAACCATGGTGTGTTGAAGGGAAGACCATACTACTAAATCCATATGAAAGTATATGTAGAAACTCTTTTTGGTGGCCTTCAGTGTTACGCTCATCACATATTCTACAGGGACCTTTTTGGAAGAGGGGGATGATCTACAGTTACTCGAAACTATTAGCATATCCATCAGTTTTTTCCTTTGGAAAACTCTTTTATGCAGAGGAAATGTTAAAAGCCTTGGTGCTTGGCTTGGGGTTTTCTAAAGAGCTTCAAGAAATGAGGCGTGCAGGTTCCCTTGGGAACTTTAGCTAATTTCTTGTCTCCTGAGAAACCTGTGAGTCTGTTTGCATGAACATGTCTTTACTGTGTTTGTAAAAGGGATTGTTGTTGTCTTTCTTGTAGCTCCTTCGAGAATTTATAGAACGTAAAACCACTTCATTGGACCCCAACGACCAGGTGGCAATGGGCAGGTAAGTCGGAAGCTGTCAGTGCTAGCTTCACCCCAGCACTGCATCCCAGTCCAGAAGTGCAAAACTACCTGTGGGCTTCCAGTCCAGCTTATTGTAGAGGGCAAAATTTGGAATGACTACAGAGAAAGCATTTGGGTGTAAGAAATTGCATACCAAGTTATTAAAACAGTATGACATTAGTCAGGAAAGTCATCCTCTGTAACATATTCCTTGGTTATGGATCACACTGCCTGACTGCGTTTGCCAGCCGTTGAGCTGTGCCCTGGTTTGTCTGCGATGCCCCGAAGATACTTCCCAGGTTTAAAAGGCTTGTTCCAGACTTGGGATATTTCTGTCTCTCGGTGGTTCAGGCAGCACAGGGGGAATCCATAGAGGGGTGACGAATGACCTAGTGAGGGGGAACTAGACAAAGTGACTGCCCACTGCTGAAATTCGGCCTTTTCTCATGACGAGCTCTGATTTGTCGTCGTTTTAGAGCAAACCTGTTGTGAGATTGTTAAAGCAATTCCTGTGTGTGCTCTCTCCCTGCTGTAAGAAAAGATACTATACAATTAGTATCAGGGAACATTTCCTGCATGTAGAAGTAAAATATAATTCCATGCAGGGAAGCTCTTATTTCTCTGTTTATTTCTATAGTTAGAAAATAAAGAATCTTCCCAATACCACTTAATGAACAGTGTACATTTAAGTGGCTATGGGCTCTAATTTAGAAAAGTGTAAAAGCAGAGGCAGGCTGGAAATGCTGGAGTTGGGCTCCCCACTGAAAAAGGGGTATGTGTATGGGGAGGGGGAGAAAACGTGTTAGGAAATTTTGTGATGGTGAAATAACTTCTATCCATGTAAAATATTACCAAAATTTTAGTGTAATGTGTCAAATTTATTTTGTGTGTATCTGGAATATTATGGAAAGCTATTCACTATAATTTAACATGATATAGACAAAATTACATTTAAGTGGTGATTACATTGTACATTTATCTGACTTTACAATAAAATAGATTACAGTAATTAAGATTATATTAAGATTGCAGTAATTGGATTTTGCTAGATTTTTTTCCCTGATGTTGAATTTTCATTGTATAAATCAGGTAAGATGACGCTCGTTTTTGTAAAAAAAAATATTTATAACTAGTAGAAGTTTTCCCAGCAGCAAACTTCTTTGACTTGATGAAGTTCTGTTTGAGGAGTTGAGCTCTCCCTTCTAAATACAGTTGGGATCAGACAGCACTTTCTGAAAGTGTTTATTGCTTTTCTTTCTTTTGTAGTTTTTTGTAGTTAACGGTTGGAGCGTTCTATAGGACTTCTTGCTAGATTTGCCAGGTTTAAGTCAGAGATGGTGGGGAGAAATACTTGCTTATAATTTTCAATGTACTTTGCAAAACTGAGGGAGGAAATGAATTCAAGGCACCTACTGCATCATGGTAATTCTGTCCATGAAGTTAGCATAACCTGTCTCACTTAAAGAATCAGTTTAGGATGTGGCAGACCATCTGTTCTGTTCTGGGCTTTCTATATGCAAAACAGAAGTCATTCTAGTAATCAAGGCTGAAAAAAGCCGTATCTGTAAAGACTTTTTTTTAATTTTTCTTAGGTTTTAGCATTTATATTCTGTAAAGATATTATTTTTAATTCTGCAGATTCTTAAAAATACTCAGTAATCAAGAAAGAATGAAAAATGGAGCCGGGCCTGTGGCCTCCATGGGTTTCCTGCAGGTAGAATGTTCTCACTGAACAGTGGCTGTCTCATCGGGGTCAGCAGGTCTGGTCTGCGTGTCCCGCTGTGACTGGAGTCAGGGAACTGCTTACTGGGTGATGCCCTCTCTGGGGTGAGGCAGTACCACGGGCACTGGAGGTTTCGTACTTGTTTTCCTGAGGTTCTGATCTCCCTCGCTTGCGTAAATGCAACAGGTGGAAGGGCTGGGAAGGGCCTCAGCCCCCAGTGTATCTAATGCTCATTTTTCTAGTGGCTCCAAAAGTCGTGTACCTGTTGTTTTCCATTCCTCAGGCAATGGCTGGCCATCCAGAAGTTACGAAGCAAAATAAAGAAGAAAGTGGACAGAAAAGCCAGTAAAGGCAGGAGAATCCGGTGGGTGACAGCTTCTGCAAGAAGTTCTGATTTTGCCAAATAAAGTCTTGGCTGCGTGGGGCTGGCTCTGGGGTGCATTGGTAGGCTTATTCATGCCTGTTAGGGCAAGGTGTCTTGCTCTGGGACATCCAGTGGGGAATCTTGGTGTTCTTTGCGCCTACAGTAAGGGCTTGGTGGCGTGCAGCCTGTGAGCGCTGCCCAGATCAGTCTTGGCAAGAGTGTTCACTGGTCGCAGAAAATGCTGGAGAGAGGTGTTCAGATGTCCCTAGGTGATTTGGGGCTGTAATTCCCAGTGAAAGCCAGTAAACGCCTGTTGTGCGATATATATTTAACTGACTAAAGCGTGGATAGCAGCTCGAGGGGAAGATGTGCAGAAGTGCCTCAGTGAGGCAGATGTCTGTTTCCCTCTGACTGCCAGTTGGAATTTGGTGTCTAATCTCTCTTTATTTTTCTAAGTCCCATCGCAGCTTTCTTTAGCTTCAAAACATTTCACATCCTGACTCCTGGATCACTAATTTGGGATGATTGTTGTGTTTCCCGTGGAAGAATATTCCACGTGGTAGGGTGGAAAGGGAAGCAGTCTGGAGAACGTAGGTTTTTTTTTTTTCCCCTTTTGCAGAGCAGATATATTAGTCTCCCTGAGTTTAGCATGACTGGATGATTTGTAGTGGAGGAGGTGTTTGTGGCAGGGAGGCATGCTGAAAAGCTGCACTGCTTCCTGAAAAATCCGCAACATTAACCATCCTTTTGTGAGTAAACTATAAATCGTGAGTTTAGATGGCATCTGATAGAAAGTCAGTGGAGTCAGTCTGGGTCAGGCCTGGCATAGCAATTTTTAAGATAGATGTCATAAGATAATTTATTAAAAGAGGGAAGAGCTACTTTGTTGGCCTGAAAAGCCTATAATTATTGACTATCAATATTCTTTTCTGTCAGCATCACACATAATTGGATATATTCATGATTCAGTCAAAACTACTGACAGCATCACACAACTGAGTCAGACTCGTAAACCTCCAGGAATAATGGGGAAGTCTCTCATTGTGTGCAATCTGTGCGCTTCAGCATTCCTGAGAGATCAGCTATCTCGCCAAGTCAATTGCCTCTTAGATCTTAGGTGCCTCTTTTTTTTCTTCTTTAAATAAAAGTTGTACTGACCCTGCAGGGAAAATATCAATAAAGGAGAAAAGTGTCATTGTCTGTGTTTAGGATTAACATGCAGTTAAGCTCCAGCATCTTTTCAGAACAGTCCAATAGAGCCTAAATGGGTGTTTTTAAATAGTTGGTTCTTTCACTCAGTGTCACCCCAAGCAGATTACTTATCCTCTGTTCTTTCTTTTCCTTCTCTAAAACTGGGACAGCGGTGCTTAGATTTGTTTTGAGATCCTGGAAAGCAAAGTATCATGTACTGAGTTTCATCTGTCTCCATAATTCTTCCTTTTTAGCCATCCTTTAGCAAACCTTCAGTGTTAGAGCATGTTTGCATGAAATTGCTTGTTTATTGTAGGGTCTGAGGATCCTCAAGTGCTTTCAAAAGCAGTTGATCTTATGTGTCCCCTTCACTGACAGGGATGTTGGGGCACTAAGAGGGGGAGTGAGCTCATCCTAAAACTCCACGGTCGAGCTTAAGAAACAGGGTGCCTAGAACTCTGCTACCCCTTGCTAGGACATTCCTTTTCTTCAGGTAGACACTGAGGAGCGATGTGTTTTTCATGTCCTGTGCTGCATGGAATGCCTTTCTGTGAAGGAAATGAAGTATTCTGCTAGACTGAGATTTTTTTTTAAAAAAAAAAAAGTCCTTATTTAAAAAACGTGACAGTGATTAGTTCTGGACAAACAACTTGTGTCAGAGAATTTGTCAGAATTGCTAAATCCCCTTGCACTACACAGGGCTGTCCCTGTAGAAGCTTTGATCTGTGCGAATCCATCAGTTGTCTCATAAGTGAACTGTTCCATAGTCCAGCCTGTTGACCTGTTGTTTGTTGCAGTACTAGCCCTGCATGGCTACATCTGTCAGCGTTAGACCAGGGCTGCTGCTTCCATTCCGAGTGACAAAGACTCGATTGTGCAGAGAAGCCCTTGTGTAAGGGTGAGCATGTGCTGTGCCTGAAGAGCCGTTCTGAAATAGACTTGTGAGCTAAAAATCCCCTCGAGGGAATGTTCCTGCATAAGCAAACAAAAGGGAGTGCAGAGGTGACAGAGTGGAAAGGTGATTCTGGGCAAATGCTTGTGAATCCTTTTGCCTGCTATTTGTCAAGCTCTAAAAATAGCAGCAGCTTGGATAAAACATTTCAGACTTGGGTAGGCAGCATGGTAGTGTACACCAAAAGCCGTTGGTTTGGAATCCCCTGCCCTTAGACACCAGGGTTGGTTTAAAGCCACCTTTTCAGTCAGAGTTTTTCTGTACTCTGTGAAATTTTATGTCAGGTTCTTCACTGCTAAGTTATGAAATCTACTGCAAATTCCTACCCCAGCGTGGAAAGTGGGAAAGGCGTCCCATACCTGGAGGTGCAGGACAGCTTGCAGAAATCTTCTGGTGGATAGGAAGCTGAGACAGATGCAGCACTGTATCACCTTCAATGTGCCCCATCCCTTCTTTGCATGGGTCCTTTCCCTGTCTCCTCCTTTGCTTGTTTTCACATGCTCCATCTGTAAGTTATTCAGAGTAGGACTTTCCAACTACGGGTATGGCTAGCAGAGTGGGATTTTGATATCCTTTAGGGCCCGAGATACCACAGAGCAAGGAAAAAGTGATAGCAGATGGATGCTTGAGGTCTGATGCTCTGACGCTTCTGCTGCCTGCAGTGGCCTCTTTGGGCACAAATTCCAGAAGGTGATTAAGATGCCAGCTGAACGGAAGGCTGAAAATGAGTTCTTGTTTTTCTGTCTGACTTTTCAGGGTTGTCTGTCTGGAAGTCTGATTAGGTACTGGCACACAATTAATGGATGCTGTATGTCCTCTCTCTAGCTGTGATAGAACAGGATTTGCTTGTTATTCAGTTCATTGTATCATCTGATTATTCTTGTGTACATGTTCTAAGAAAGGAGGAGGAGGGAGGGGAGGGGGAATTGCCAGCTCTAACTGGTGACTCATTAGGTATCAGCCACCAGGAAAGCCAGTGCTTTGCATTTCAGGGGCTGGTATGTGTCTATTCAAGCAGCAACGTTTCCTTTTCATTAATAGTTACTAATGTGCTGCCTGCTTATTTCCTGCACTGTTCAGGTATCATGTCCATAGCAAGCTGGTGAGCTTCATGGCACCTATTGACCACTGCACAATGAATGATGATGCCAGGTGAGTAATAGATTAATTATGTTTCTCAAATGGCTTCATGACAGCATGATATTGACCTGTTCTTCAGTCTGTCGCCTCCTCCATTTCTTCTTATCAGTTAACCATTTGTCACTGGCATCATGGCCTGGGTGTCTTGGTCACATCTGTCCAGGCAGTCTGGCCGAGCTTTCGCTCTATAATTACTGTGACACCAAACAAGAAATGTTCATAAATCTCAGTACCTACCCTGATTTTGAAATTGTGTTTTGTGGGAATTATTTGGGAAATAGACAACTAAGTTATCTGGTGTCTTCATGTATATAATCGCAACTTACAAAGAACTTGTCTTTTAACAGAAATGGCGAGTGGTTTAAATTCTGTTTGGTGTGCACTTTCTTACATCAGTTAATAACTGGAATAGTTCAGTCAAGATTCACTCAAGACCTAAATGTTGCTTGTGTTTGTGCCTATCTAAAGAGTGAAGAATTTTATTGGAAGACTATAATGTTTTAATGGGCTAATTAGTAAAGAAAATACCAGTGAGGTTTTGTGCATAGTTACTAGCTAGTTTTTCTATACATACATGCATATTTCTTAGCATTACATTTTTAAACTAAATCTCGAAATGCTGAGCTTTTTGTGGGAAGGAGGTGGAATAATTTTTCCAGTGAATGGATGTAGAAGGCTTGAGAAACATCTTTCCCCTGGGTTGTGGAACATGTTTGTGCTTTGTGAGAGAGAGATGTCATTTGTCTGTTTGTGAAATGGAAACCAAACACCTGCTGTTCTTTAGACTGTTGCCTTTTGGAGTATTGCACAGACTTCTGGAAGAGAGCTCTCTGGTAAGCTGGCACTAAGATATTCTGTATACATAATAAGACTAGTGCTGTTTCATCATGCATCTCATAGTTTCTTTACTCTTTTTTTTTTTTTTTTAAGTGAGAAAACTGCTCTGATTTCTGAATATTGCGTAGATCCTCTTGCCACAAAAATAAATGTGTTGCATGTGTAGGTGAAAGCTATGCCCCCAGCTGTATAAGGTGGTCAGTTCTTCCACCCCCCTACCTGGATCATAGGAGGAGAGGGACAAAAGTCACTTGGGTGCTGTGGCATTAGACATTTGCACTTTTCATCTAGCTGGCAGAGAAATCAAGTGCGATTTTGTTTCTGATAAGCAGGGCCTGGGCTAGCAGCTCTCTGTGCGTCCCAGCTGGGCAGTCCCTCCTCACCTGCATGGAATTGGTGTCTTTGCTTTTTTGGGTAGCCCCAAATCAAACACGGGACAAGACAGACATGCATTCCTAGTAGAGTTGTACCGTCCTGTAGAAATAGTTCTGGGATGTGCTGCTTGTTCCCACGTTTTTTTTTTGTCTGAGGGTAATTAGCAGGTGGCATGTGTGTATTAGAAGAACCAGTTCGTACCATATTCATTAGTAATGTGCATGATTCTGATATTTCTCTGTCTTAGCATTATGTCCAGTTGACTGGTTACTACTTATGCTTCAAGAATTCCAAATGAGGTTAAGGTGTCTGTCATTTTTTGCACTGTCCTAGAGGTTAGGCAGGCATGCAGAGCCCTGCTCTGTCCCTGGAGTGAGGGGAAGCTTAGCTTGCATGGGGTGTGTGTGAGGAGGACGAGGGTGAAAAAAAAATAGGGAGACTGATCCTAATAATTTTGGAGTTACACTGTTTGCTGTCCCCAGAGGTGACATTGCCTCCTCCTTCGCAGTCCACTGCACTCACTTGTGTTCCAGAAGTTGCATAGAAAATGCGTTCCATAAGCCAGAATCCTCCAGCAAGTCAATGCAAACGTGAAGCGCATCGAAACAGCTGGGACGGTGGAGTCGTTCTGCACAACAGCCTTCCTGGGCCTCAGCTACACTTCACGTGGCTGCCATCTTCGTAACCCTGATGCCCCTCGCTCCTCGGGAGGCACCTGGAGTCCACCACAGACTGCCCGGGGTCTGCCTGACCCTCAGAAGCCATTCCAGCTAATAGGATGCCATCTACGTTACGCTGTGTCGACACAGTTATCATTGTGGTAGGGACAGAGTGTTTGACATTTGGTTTCCTGAAAATGTCTCCTGGGGATTTTCTCCACATTGAGCGGGTTATTACATCGCTTGCGTGTTTTACTGATTCTTTTGGTGGCAGCAGTGTGGCAGCAGCTGCTGCTGCTTATTGTCTGACTGCGGGAACTTATTTCTTACATTAAGTTTATTAGTCACTTTGGAGGCCCGCCATACTTCCCGTTAATGGCATTTTAGTCACTCATCTCCTGATGAGGGTTGGGCCATCTAGAGTGAGACTGCCAGCTGATGTGTCTGCACACCAGCCCCTGTGCCCCGGGGTCATACCCCGTGGGCAGCTGTGTCCTCTTCTGCCAAGATCAGGCTTTCAGGTAAGCCCTGGATGTGGATGGGACAACGCCTGGGCAGGTTCTGGTCCTGGTTCTGCTGGTGGCTTCGTGGAGGACCTTGAACAGGTCGCTCTGGGTTTCTGTGCCCGATTCCCCTTCTGTGCAGCAGAGGTCTGCTGTTGCGAAGTGCCTGTAAGAATAAGTGGTTTACTAATACTAGCAGTATTATTTCACTTTTTAACATGCATAGGAAGGCTTTTGTTTCAGACAAGAGACAGATACACACGTAGAAGCCTAAGCTTTCCTCACTGTTAGCCAAAATGCTGCTGGTTACCTGTAACACAGAGTGTGCCTTACTGCTGCCTATCGGAGCATTACGGTGTTCCTTAAGCAGTTTCTCTGCGGTTTCCTCCCCACACGATGTGCTTTGGCATTGTTTAGTCCTAATGTTGAGCTTAAATTTCCCTCCGCTGTAATTTAAGTTTGTTATATCTTGCCCTCTTCAATGTGGGCTCTGAGAACAGATTCTTGTCTCCTCTTTGCAGCAGTCCTTCCACATTTGGGTGGGCATTTTTGCTTTGCACACTGAAAACCTGGGCCTCATTCAGCTTAGCTCGCTGCCTTTCCTTCCTGGTTTACACCATTTATGTTGGCATCCAGACATAAAACATATTCAAAATACTGGAGTGGCCAGTGTCTGAAAATTAGGTCTCTACAGGTGTTGTGGTTCAGCTCTCCCAAAATAAAGATATCTGTTGCTATCAGTCTTCTTTTTTCTTCTTTTTTTTTTTTTTTTTTTTTTCCCTTCACATCCCTATTTAAAATGTCCCTGCACTTGCCATGGGCCATAATACCTCTCTAGCAGCACACAGCCACACTGGACAAGGCAGGAAGAATTCAACATCTGCTTTAAACTGCAGGTGAATTAAATAGAAAGGACCAGGCCTGTACGCATGAGAGGGAAGCAGTAATGATAACAGCTTTCCTTTGTGACAGAAGAAGGTAATTTTATTGTTTGCAAGTGTGAATTACTAGATTGAAAATGCAAGTATACACTTCACAGCGATGTGATCATGCTCTGAGCCATTTTTTTTTCTGGTCAGGCACTTAAAAGGCATGACCCCAAAATAAATACACATCTGAACAACGGGGCACTCTGCGTTGTAGAGTGAGAAATTTTAAAGTGTCAGGGAGCTGTATATAAAAAAGGGTTGTAGGAGCAGAGCTGGCAGAACATTCCCCTTAAGTTCCACCAGTGGCTACAGTGGCAGGTAGCTACCTGGAGAATGCCAGTAAATAAATATGTACGTGCAGATGGGGAGGGGCAGAATCTTGGGGGGGTGGCGTAGAGCCTGGGGGGGTGCAAGTGGTGTAATTCTGGGTCTTCCTTGGCTGTGCCAAGTCTTCGCTCCCCGTGATGAACTCCCCTTTGTCACTGGGGCGAAAGCAGAGGGGAGTTGTCTGTGGCTCTGCTTGCTTTGCTTGCTGTAGGTGCTTTTGAATGCACGAGTCTGTAGCACCGTAATACCTTGCTGTTTACTTTTTGTATTTCTTTATTTTTAAATGTATATTTAAATAGCTAATGCAGCCTAGGAATACATCTGGGGCCTGATTGTCCTGGACGTTTAAGCCATTTTACGCTACTCTGGCTGTGCAGAGAGACCGTAAAATAGTGCAAGGAACTGCCAGCACTCACTGAGGGGCCGGGTGTGGTGGTGTCCTGGCTGGGGGACGCCCAGGACTTTTGGGGATCTGGCACGTCAGGTTTATCACTTGCCACTGCCGCTGCCTGGGGAAACAAAGAGCAAATGCGTGTGAGGAGAAACAGCCTGTGCGCTGCATGGAGAAGGGGATGAACAGTCACTCCAGAATTGTTTTACAGCCTGAATTTGAGAAAAGAAGCGTACAAGTATAATAACTGCCTTTGTCAACATCACTGCCACTTTCTTTCTTGCTGCTGGTTGGAATAATAGCATTCGTGCAGGCAATTAATCTTCCACTTGCCAGTTTTTCATGCACCCTACGCATGGGCATGGCTGTTTAACCTTGTGCTCACATATATTATGCTGTAATGTGTGGGCCACTGGTGGCCTCAAGCCCTCCTCTGTTTTAACCCCTCTTTGGTAGTATTTTAAAACATACACTGGAAAGTGATTTTTATGGTTATCTTGGGGTATATGTTTATAGACTTAAATACATTTATTGTACTCTTGGGCCAAGGTTTTTCTAATCGGTACAAGGTCATTGCTATGTAAATGGGCCTGCCCTAAGACAAGGAACCTGAAGGCAAAAGCTTGAATGCGAGTGTGCTGTGGTGATTGTCCAGGGGAGAGGAATGCTGTCGTGGGCAGGAATTACCCAGGATTAGAAGAGGGTTGATCTCTCTGGTTGTGATTTCTCCTGGGTTTGAGGGTGGCATCATGTGGGTGCCACTTCTTGGACTTTCCTTGAAATATGCGTATCCCATCTGCATGACCTAGGGTACTTTGCTGATCCCAAAGTGAGGAGTGTAATCTTCAATATAATAAACCCGCAGTGCCGCCATGTGCAACAGAGTTGAGAGGATGCCAGTCTTCTCTGGTTTACACTTGGGGAAATGAGGCGCAGAGAAACGATAGCCTGTATCTCCACAGGCATTTGGTCCCAGCAGTCCGTGAGTTGGGAGCCTCAGTGACCTGCCGGAGGGGACACGGCCGGTTTGGGCGAGAGCTGTAACGCCAGCTCTGCCGTGCCGCTGCCCTCAGCTGGCCTGGCTCCCCACAGCCCGGTGCTAGGAGGAGATCAGACATCTGTGCACTTGCAGCAAGCTCCTGTGCTAGGTAGGTGTGTGTGTCTGTGGGCACGCTGCGGCTGGGGGTTCCCACTGAGGGCCTGCAAGCCCACAGACAAGGATTTTCAGTACGTGAGAGGCGCTGTAGCTGCAGGAGTGGATCCTACAGACAGCAGAGTCGTGGCAGGGTCAGGTCAAGCCTGTGTTCCTGAGAAGAGCTGCGTGTGGATTTGGGTTTTGTTCTCTCTGTCAGCTTTGATACACAGATCTTCAGATCTCTGCGCTGTATGTGTGTGGAACAGAGACTAAACACAAGATACTTTTTTTTTTTAAAAAAAAAGAGTATCATATCAAATTACTGCTAAGTTTGATGAACGTCGTTATTTCACCTCTGGAGGACAGTAACTTGCAGGAGAGACGTCCTTTATGGACACAGATGTTTGATCCAAACACCTTTATCTCCCAAGATGTCTCAGGTTATTCTGACAGGTAAAACAAGATTGTGCAAATATGCAACAATGATCTAATCAGCTGGAACAACAGCAATATTTTAACTGGCGCTACCTTTTAACAGCATCATTAAGGGCTCTCATTACTCTTTTATTAGAGGCTCACTCTATTTCTTATCAGATTACAGAATGAACATAACTCATGGCACTGATTTGATCTCTTGTTAAAGAGGATTACAGCTTTGCATTAACTTGGATTGACACGGTTTATAATTTGCTGTTGATACACACGCTGGCGATGTCACATGTTTGACCCCCTCCCCACAGCACCGCTGAGGAAAAGGACACCCATACATCATCATTAAAGATGGCACCCAGCGCAGGAATGGGAGGCAAAAGGAGGCTTTCCCGCAGTAAAGTCAGGCAGGACAAAAGAGACGTGTTCTCAAGTGCAAGCTGAAATTCTAAACGGGCATTCTAACGGGTGAAAGTGGGGGAGAATGTATCAGCTTTTAGGTATTTTTACCTCGAGATCCAGATCTTCATTACGGAGGAGGACTTTGCATCCGTTATGAGGCAACTTAGAGGGAAGAAGATGCCCTTAGTGGGACTGGGTCAAACCATGCGGTTCCACCACAGCGTGAGGTTGTGTGAGGGTTTGGGGTTTTTTTAGCATATGGTCAGGTTCCAGCACACTACGCTCCAGCATAGATGCGTGTATATACGTACATATATAAATACACAGTCTCTCCACACCTGTGGTGTTACGTTTTATGTTTGATTTTGGAAGCGCAGACTCACGAGGCAGCAGAACTGGGCTCAGGGCAGGAATCACTGCCTGAAATCCCACGGCCAAGTGCAAGAAATAAAGCCCATGACTCCACAGTCCCGTCGGCCTCGGGTCATGCTTGGTAGAAGAGCATCCAGCCCACTCTTGTTCTTGCCCGAGCAGACCAGTGCCTGCTGGGAACCTGAATTAAGACACAGATTATCCAGATGCCAGTGAGGTTTGCATTAGAGCGTTTCTCTTGGGTTCAGACAGGGCGTTGTGTATTTTCCCAGTCAGCATTCTCACTCTTGGACTTAGTGCAGTTGCTTTGTCACAGGGTGTCTTGCTGCAAGCAGAGGGGGGTACATAGTAGGAAATCCTGGTATTAAAAGATTAATTGACTTATATGACATAAGAGTTTAGTATTTAAAAAAAAAAAAAAAGGTTGGTTTGATACCAGCCTTTAACTTAGCTCACTTTGTGCTTCGGGTATTAAAACACCATGAGATTAGATTAATGGAGGAATTTGGGCTGTTTGATTGTCAATCCAGTACGTCCATGATGACAGAAGTCCCTGAGAGGAAGCAAAGCCTTCCTGAACCAGCAGCTTCTGTGCTGCGTGACACAAACCTTGGGTGAGGAGAGTTATTCTAAGTTTATATAGACACAGCCTGGAAGAAAGGTTGTCCTGCTCTGTATTGGCTTTGTTTTGGGAAACAAAGGGAGCAGCGCTAACGTGGAGAGCAATCTCTGGGAGCGTGCGGTGCTCTGACATTTTAGGTGTTTCTGGCGTGAGGCTGTGGGTGGGAGAGCAAGCTGCCCACCTGGGCTCTGGGAGAGCCCCCCCCCGGCAGGGACCCACTCCGGTCTCCTGGGGGAGATGTGTGGGCTCCCCTGAGCTGCCTTGCGCAGGGAGACCTGGGCTCTGCTGGGAACCGAGCAAAAAGCTCGGGTTGTCCCGTGAAACTAAACCTGCTTGTCTTGGCTGATGGTCCCGAGGCACCGTGGCTTCGGTATCATCCTGCCCTTTGTGTATCATTTTGTTTGGTGGATTTTATCCCCTTAACCTTTGACTTAGCCTTAGAAGTCAACTCATGTAGGCGCAGTTAAGTATCCCATATCGCTTTTAACTGTAGTTGTTAGAAGGGCTGGTATTTGAACAGGGAGTTTTTTGTATGTTTTGAAGCTGGCAGTAGTGAAGTGGTGTACGTGACCCCGGTTAGTGCCGATGGGCTGAAATCATCATGTTCCAACATGTGATGTTTGACATCCCTAGTAAGAAGACAGACGCCTCTGTTATGGAAATTTCCTTTTTAAAGGGAAAAAAAATAACCTGTTAAGAGCTGCAAGATGATTTGTCGTCCTTCCTTTGTGAGACAATTTGTCTTCTCCTGCATCAAATCTGTTATAAAACAGGCAAGCTGTGAAAGAGGGAAATCATCCTAGGAATATGGGATGTTAAGGTACACAAAGAATGGTCCCCTCCGTGCGCCTGTGTGCGTGTCTGCACAGGGCACTTCACATGCAGCATGACAGTGGCTGCTCTGCTCAAATACCCATCTAAAAACAGAGACCGAGAAAGCAACGTTTTATGAATTTCATGGGGAAATTAAAGCCGCAGGAAAGCGTGCCGGCGGAGCAGGCTGCGGCTTTCTGAACCTCCCCGTGTTTTGCCACTTCTCCCGCTACTTGTCCACATCTTTTATGCTTTGTGTTGTAAAAGCTCATATGAAAATGTGAATGCGATTCAAAATGAGGGTGAGAGAGGTTGCACCTCTGGTCCCCTTAATGCTGTCGAGAGCTCGGGGCTGGCGCACAGGCAGATGTGTGCTGGTGTAAGGGGGAAATGTTCAGAGCTGGTGACAGAGGTGGCAGGTCTGAGCCCGGCGCCTGGTTGAGTTTGGGGGATGATACCCTGAGCAGCAGCAGCAGCCCTTCCACCTCTCCGCTGTCCTCCGGCCCCACAAAACCCGCAGAGTCCCTTTGTTTAGGGCAAGAACCAGCTTTCTGAAATATTTATAAATCCTGCGCCTGGTCTCACGAGACAAACCAGAGGTCACATGTCACCTTTCATAATTTAAAGCCGTGGGGCTAAAAGCATTTGCACAGGCTTGAAGGACCCAATCCTGACCTGCCTGAGCGAGAGGGAATTGCAGCAGACCTTTCTGAATCTCCTTCAAGCGCCGGGCAGGGTGATGAGAGCCGTCTGGCTCTGTAATTTATCGCCGGAGTTACGCTCGGGTTTTGGGCCGTGGCGGGGAAGCGAGTGAGAGAGTGCCATCTCGTGGGGCTGCCTCCCTCCCTCCCTCCCTGCCTCCCAGCACCCGGTGCCTTCGCCCTGCCCGGCCCGTGGCGCCCGGGTGGGGACGCGGGGTGGAAGGTGTGCGAGTGCGGAGCCGCATCCCGAACCCCACGGGATGACTTAGGGTAAAGCCTCGGACTAGAAATAACAAAATAAAGGGCTTCAGCTTGGTTTATCTTCCTGGGTACCCGCTCTTCGTGCTTGGCACCCCGCATTCTGAATTTCACGCTGTTGAACAAAAGATTTCTTAGGAATACAGACAGAAAGTTTTCCAAGAAAACAACCAGCCCTCTGTTCCACAACCAGCTTCACTCTTCATCAGGAGGCGTGTGTCATCCTCCCTTTCTTCATGGGTGTTCATGTTCTGTCTTCTGCTAGCTTTTGTGAAATCAAAATTAATTGTTTTACACGGGGGATGTCGGTAGGAATGGTTAGGTACAGTTATTTCAGTACTGCTTGTGGCATATTGTAAATTATTTTTTTCTTTTTTTGGGGGGGGGGACAGGGGACGACCTGGGAGAAGAGAAGTAAAAGGTACTTGAGAAAAAGTAGAGAAATCTGTTGGAGGGTATTTTTACTACAACAGCACAGCAGTGACACATGCGGTATTGCTAATTAGTGACACTCTAAAAAAAAACAACCACCAGAAACTGAATTTTCGCCTTAATATTGTTTTTCTACTAGTTTGCAGAACTATATTTAAAAAAAAAAAAAAGACGTAACGTGACTCTAATTCCCCGAAATAGTACGGCGTTAGCTGTTCTCCCCCCCCATCTGCAGGTGTGTGTTTGTTTTCCCCTTTGTATATTTGATGGAATAGTGCTGCTGCAGATGGGCAAAGGAGATTCCTGGGGAACTGTTAACAGATTTTATGATTTATATTTTGATGATTCATATATTCATCAACTCTGCTATTGCTATTATTATTCACTCAGGGCACTCCTGCCCTCTCTGTGTGTGTTTCCCTGCTCTCTTGTTGCAAGTATTTTGCCTTTAAAATGTGTGTAGCAGCAATAGCTGGGATTTGGAGGGTGGTAAAGGCCGATGAGCGCACAGAGCTCACTGTCTGCAGTGGTTGTTGCTTTTATTTAATTTTTTTAAATAACATTGTTGAGGTGAATCAGCCCTTTGGGTGGTGGGAAGCGGGTCGGTGTTTCCGCGGTGCCGTGGAGTGGGGGGACTGCGTGGGGCCGGGCCTTGGCAACCCGTCTGCCCGTGCCAAGGGCCACGCGTGCCATCAGCCGCCAAGGGGAGGACAGTGGAGCTGCTGGCCGGGGGCTGGCGTGGGGAACGGGGTCCGCAGCCTGCCCGCCTCGCTCCTCCCACGCCGCCAGCGCAGCCACAGCCACAGCTTGCACCGAAAACGGGGGCACGGAGAGCGGAGTAAACCACCTCCCTCACGTCAACCTTTTGTCTCGGGCTGCTGGTGCGTGGAAAGGAAGGGCTGCGCAAACTTTCTGGGTGCCTGTGGAGAGGGCCCCGGCGTTGGGAAGGGGCGAGAGCCTGGGCACAGCGCGCCCGGGGCAGCGAGCACCTGCGCCGGACGCTGCCTTCGGAGTCCGCTCCGAAGAAATGCATAAATAATTAAGCCAGGGTACTTACACACACATGTTTTATGGCAAATGGCTGTGTGGTTCGTGATCATTTTTTCCAGAAACAGGTTTTATGATAATATAGTAAAAATATTAAATTAGAAAATGCCTCACTAAGGGTGATAAAACCTTACTACAGTGGAAATAGGTAATTATCCCCTCTACAGCCTAAATGACAGTTTAAAAGAAATAAAAATGTTAGTGCTCATTACTTGCTTTTGTAGGTTGCTATAAAGGGTAAGTTAAATTTTAATTCAAGGAAGACCCCTGTATCGACCTGCCTTCTTCCACACTCTCCACCTGAGGTGTGAGTGCTGTTAATTACTCGCATAGGTTATTCCTCAGCACACTGCGAAGACCGGCACCTCTTTGTGCTAAAGTCACCTTTCCTTCTCCTGGAGGTAGCAGGCTTGCAGCGGGGTGGGTTGTTTCAACTCAGTGGCTCAAGTCGGATGTTTAATATATGTGGGTGGAGGAGAGAAATTTTATATTTTTTAACCAAAATCCAAGTTTATTATGCATAGCCTTAAGGGGGCTGAAAGTATTAAAATCCACACTTACCCTGGTGAATTGAAACAGAGACAAGGTTAAACCTGGAGGATTGATGAGTTTTACTCTCTGCATGGTTAAATCCTGCTGAGGGGAGATGCTGTAGAAGAAAGGTAGCCTAGATGATGAGGAGAGGGAAAAAAAAAAAAAAAAGTTGGGTTATTTGTTATTTGTTTCCAGGGTGAAATATGTGTTCTGTTTTGGGGGTGGTGGGGTTACCCGATTTTTCCCTCCTCCTCCTGTCACCCTCTACCAGGATGCCTGCCCTTGCTCTGTTATTATCCAAACAGCTCCACTGGAATTTTTACTTCAGCGGAGGTTGTCGGTGTCGTGCCCGGAGGATGGGGCTGGGGGAGTGCTGGGCTTGCACCCGTGGAACCTGGGCCGCGAATGTCGGAGTCTGTCAGTGCTGGCAACGTTTCTCTGCCGGCGAAGACAAATTCTTGCCGAAGTCTCCCTCGGCACTGCTTGCTTGAAAGATGACTGTTTATTTAAAATCTGTAGGATCGGAGGAAATAGAGCACTGATCCCTGAACTCTTGTACCCATCAGAAGATGATCAAAAAACAAAAATGAAGACAAAAGCCTGTGGAGACTGGTTCTTCACCAGTGGGAAAAGGCCAAGGCGGGTTGCAAAGAAACATTACATTTGGCTTTTGCCTGCTCACCGGGAGAAGACAGAAACTTGCTGTCTTGGGCTAGTTTCTGTGGAGTCCTCCCGAACGTGCGCATTGTATTTAAACTTCCTAAAGTTACTGAGGACTGTGAAAAAATGAACAAATGTATAGGAGGAAGAGGGCATGTGTAGAGAAACTGCAGAGGGGAGCCCCTCGGTGCCGCGGAGGGGATGCTTGGGGGCAAAGTCCCCTTCGAATTGTGCAAAAGGCCTTTGAGGTGTGTTTGGTAAGCGGTCGGCGGGACCGGAAGGTTTGAAGCCTCTTGCCTGGGAGTGAGGCTTGTGGACAAAATAAAAGCAGTTTCTGTTGCTCGCTGGCCCCGGGGTGTGGAAGAGGAGCGGCAGAAGATCTGTGTGCAGTGCGCTGCGAGCGTGGCCAGGCTGAACGGGTCTGCCTGGGAGCGGATCCGTGCCCCTGGCAGCGCTGACGCAGGCTCCAGAAGAGGGTTCCTTCAGCCCAAGTGACTCGGCGGCCGGAGGAGAGCGTGGGTTTATAGCCAGGACAGAGAGCAGCCCTCCAGCAGGGAGTTGCCGTCGGTGGAGGGCAGCGGAGCCATCTGCGATGGGCGTGCTGGGTCCTCCCAGGGAGCAGCCGTGCCTGCAGAGCCACACCATGGGTCAGGACTAAGGTCTGAGATGGCGTTTAGGTCGGCTGGGCAAAGTCTGGGGAGGAGCCCAGGAGCGCAGGAGACGCGTGGAGATGATGTTGTTCCTCAGCAAAGCACGAAGGGATGGGAGTGAGTCCGTGTGCGAGAGCTGGGTGTTATTTAAGAGTCAGTGCCTGTGCCCAGCACGTGTATTAAAACAAACTGATGGCAGGAGCTGCACAGACAAGAGGCGTCAAGCCCCAAGCCGGGGAACAGCAGCAGCATCCCTGCAGTGGATGGGAAAATGGAAACAATCCTGAGGAGGTGTGAGAGCCTGCTGCTGGCTGCCGGGAAGGTGCTGCGGTGGCAGGGCTGCTTTCCTCTGGCCTGAGAGCGAGCAGGCAGGCTGGAAACCAGCAAAGTGGGTGCCTTTGGTATTGTCATTTATCTCTGTAGATTGTTCTCCTCAGTGCAATTAAGTTTATTTCAAACAAGGCCTATACCAGAGGGAGAGGAGACAGAATGGCATCAGTGGTGTTTCGTTCAAAGTACCCACGCTGCTCAGGTGCCTCGGACAGGAGCAAACGGCAGGTATGGCCCACCTGGGTGTGAAATGATCTTCTATCAACACCAGTTTCAGCGTTTCCCTCTCTGCTCCCGACGCGTGAACCCTGCTGCGGACAGGAACCGCCGCGCCTGCCCGGGAATTTCATCGGGACTGTGGCACCAGGGGCAGCGTCGGCTCGGTGTACCAGCGGGGTCTGAGCGGGGCCGGAGGGCTGTGCCGGTCGGAGCTCTGAACAGCATCGCTCTGCCTTTTCCTTCTGATCCGTCAGTGGAGCCTTGAAGTCACAATGTCCTCGTTGGCAGTAGTGCCCCTTGCCACCTCATTTCTCAGTTGAAACAGCAAAAGCGAGTTGCATTTATCAGTTAATAGGAAAGATGGAATATGTTACAGGTTTGTGTAAGGCATTCCTCTCCCTCCTCCTCTTTTTTTCTTTCAAGCCTCAAAGTTTTCAGCTTCTCATGTATCAGTTCTGTTTTCCAGAAGTGCTTTGATTTTGCGTTTGTGTTAAACTTGCCCAAACCTTTGTGCACCTCCTGATCCAGCACGGAAACTCCAGCTGTGGTTTCATAGTCGCGGCTGAGCTTTGCAAACAAAACACGGCGTCAACCATTTTGTTGGGTAAGGAGCCGCGTCCCTCACCACAGACTCATTTGCTGAGGGTAGAGCAGCTGATTGGTTAATTAGCTTCTAAATGAAAATTAATTTAAGAGATGTGGCCCTGTGAATTAGAATGGCTTCTTGTCTCAGTGGCCCATGCACGTCTGTCCATCCTCCCATGTTGCTGGAACAGATACTTTGTTCCTTGTCTCCCTGGGTTTAATGGTTGGTGTTTTTCTGCCATCGCTGTTCAAAACTTAGAAGTTCCTTCTTTCACGAGGCTGACGGGTAACTCTCTCCAGTGGAAGTGTCTGCAGGAAGCAGACAGCTCTCAAAGCCGTTGCCATCTTTTACTGGTCTGTGAAGGATCAAGGCGTCAAAGCAGCCCCGAGCGCGAGTGGTCCTTGTGGGCTTCGCTGAGGAGGCAGCCGGAATCGGGGCATCTGTCAGGTCTGAGCCTTGTCCTTCGAAGCCATGTTTGACTCTGCCTTGACTGGTGGAGAAGGCTCTTTTCTCTGCCCGTCCTGGCGGTTTTCTGCAGCAGCTGCCCCAGCAAAGCCTCGAGACGCGGGCCCATGGCAGGGGGATGGTTTGGTTACGGCCCAGTGCCCGTCCTCGGGGTAACCAACGCCCTGCCCTGTGTGGGCCGTTCTCTTACAAGAGAAAATGCCGATGTAAAATAGAAGGCTCTCCCGATGCTTTTCCCTTGATTTCCAGAAATGCGTGATTTATGAAAGTGCTCTCTCCGTTTCCCCCATCTCTCTCTCAGGTTACTTTGGTTCTAAAATTAAAGATAAGTAACACCAACCCACTTTTTTTTTTTTTATTTTTAAAGGGAAGCTTGCTCCTGTTATCAGAATTGCTGCATATGTGATATTAATTGGAATCTTGTTGCTGGGTCATTTTCATTGTTTTTCAAGTACCTTCAAGTCCAAGAAAATGTATGAAAACTAAATTATAGTCCCACGTAGACTGTCTGATTGAATCCTCCTTCTGGCTCTGTGGTCTCATACATCCTATTAAAATATTCAATCTTGTTTTCTTACTTGAAGAGCCTGTCTGTAAAGGGCAAACTTATAGAAAACCTCATTCTCTGGAGATATGGTATCCAGCCACACTGAACTATTTACATATTTCTGTACTGTGTGTGATTGGTCTTATGCAAGTTCTCCCCTTTGCCTGTATTTATTAATAAGGATTGTTGAATGCATTTTTAATTATACAAGGCCTTTTCATTTTAAGGAGTGGATGGTTTTGCTGGCAGACTCTTGCTTCTGTTTTGACCTTGAAAAGTAACTTTTCCCCCTTCTCCTTCCTTTTTTTCCTCAGGACAGAGCTATATCGTTCGCTGTTTGGAAAAATCACGAGTCCTGACGAACTGGAGCAGAATTAGCAGCTGGCCTTCGTGCCAGGACTGACCCCACCGGCCTGGCCAGCGCCTGAGCGGCCCCGTCTGGTGGCATCTCCTCTGCCCGGGAGCACCCTCCAGCTCTGGTTCGTTCCTAAAAACCTTCACATCAAATACAGTCACTGCGAAACCACACGGGCTCAGAGAGGAGTTGGGGGTAGACACTAGGTACCCTCCTCTCTAGCTTTAAAATGAACTCGGCTTCCTCCCAAAGACAATCCATTTTTAAGTATTCTCTTTAAATTCCTGACCTTGACTTTTGCAATCTGGGCGACAGGCGAGTCAGACCAGCAGGGACCACGGGTCACCCACGTTTGTGGTAAATCCCTGGAGGTTTTTATTTGAGGGAGTCGGGGTGGGGTGGGGTGTTTAAATGTGCTGTTCTGGTCGTTGGCTGCGTATCTGGAATGTGTGGCTTTATTTTTCATGGAGTCAAGAGGATTTAAATGTCATTTACATAATTAACATGGCCTTAAAACAGAGAAAAGGTGCTCTCCCTCGCAGCCAGCCAGGGCTCCCAGGTCACTCTCCCGTTTCTGACCGAGCGTTCGCTGCGCACAGGGACATTTGCTGACGGGTGATGAGCACAACACGGGGCTACATCCTGGGATATCTCTGCAATTAGAGCATGTCGGTGAATTTTTCAGTCCAAGCATTGATCCTGTACACTTAATTATTTCTGCTGATCATGACTCTGAGCCATCCTGTCTTCACCATCACCATGGCACACTGTTGCAGGGTGCCAGCAGGAATGTAAAACCGGCCGGAGGAGATGACTCACCTGAGGGGTTTTGTGGGGTTTTTATATCCAAAGGTCAGAAGCCAGAAATTAAATCCCCATAAGGGGAATTCGTTAGCCTGCTGTGATCAATCTGAAATGGAGGTTATCTTGCGTAAATAATATGTGCATACATACGTGTGTAAGATGGCCATTGCTTGTGACCACATGAACTGCACTGTCTTTGTTTTGCGCCAGCTAATTAAAATGCTTTCTGAACTGATTGCCCAAGTTTGATCGGTGCAGGAGAGGCACCAGCAGCCAGGGCCTCGCTCAGCCCCGCCAGCACAGTGACATTCATCCGGCGTCTTCCGCGGCACCTTGCAGAGGCTGCG